>NC_051098.1:7648999-7948999 GCF_901709675.1 Syngnathus acus | reverse complement strand
ATTTAGCATAATGTGTATTCTTTACAACAACTGGAGCACAACATTGGTGTTCATACAGTTGTTTTACTACAGTCAAACCTCGGTTTTCGACCACAATCCGTTCCAGAAGGCGGTTCGAGAAGTGAATCGGTCAAATTCCGAATCTATTTTTTCCATTACAAAAATGGAAAAAAAACCTAATTAGGTACACCTCATGGACACTTCAATAGGTACACTACACGAGGTAAAAAAAAAGAATGAATAAATAAATAAGAAAGTGTAGCGAACGATTCGGTGAACGATTCTTTTGAACAAATCTTTTGCGTGAACCAATTCTAAAGATTCTTAAGAACTGGAATGCACATCACTAGTACAAAACTGCAGATAGCCAAGGGTTGCTAGGTCGAAATAGCCGACTGGTTAATCACATGGACTCTTGCTCGGTAGAAATTAGGTTCTATCCCAGGTGTAAGCATATACCTGATTGTGCTTTTAGCTCTTTTGAGTGGACCGATTCTAAAGATCCAGTTCACGTAAAATGACTGGAATGCACATCACTAGTACAAAAGAGTGCAGACGGCCAAGGGTTGTCAGGTCGATATAGCCGACTGGTTAGTGACACGGGCTCTTGCTCGGTAATAACTTGGTTCGATCCCAGGTGTGAGCATACAGATAAATAAGCTTTTAGATCTTTTGAGTGAACCGCTCCAGCACGCCCGCGACCCCCGTGGGGAATAAGCGGTACAGAAAATGGATGGATGGATGGATGGATTCTAAAACTTTAATTCAGACTGGAATGCACATCACTAGTACAAAACAGTGCAGACGGCCAAAGGCTACCAAGTTGAAATGTCCGACTGGTTAGTGACAATGGCTCTTGCTCGATAAGAATTTGGTTCAATCCCAGGTGTGAGCATATACCTAAATGTGCTTTGAGGTATTTTTGAACCTTTTATTCTAACACATTCGGTATAATAACACCATCAACTACAATCCAACAAATACAAAATTAAAACATCAATGTCAGCATAACGTGTGTCGGCTGGCATAGCAGCAATGCTGTCTGTCACTCACTCGTGAATCTTCGCGAACGAACCTGAAAATGGCGGTGTACCTAACAGAGTGTCCGAATGACGTCACAGATCAAACAGCCAATCAGAAAGTGGGGGTGAGGGCGGGTGTGGCACTTTTCACTTAAACCAGGACCTCCAGTCCTCGAGGGGCCGCGTTCCAATATGTTTTCCAAGTGACCCTCGTTAAGCGCACCTGCGTGAAAAGTTTTAGCTTCTTTCACGTTCTGCGGGAGCTAAAACTTTTCACGCAGGTGCACTTAACGAGGGAATCATACGGACACTCCATTAGGTACACCGCCATTCTCAAGTGTACCTAACAACAGGCCACTTTAATAGGGAAATATCATGGTCAAAGGTCACAGGTGTCAAGCTCTAGTCCTCGGGGCCGCGTTCCAATATGTTTTCCAAGTTACCCTCGTTAAACACACCTGCGTGAAAAGATTTTGGTCATTTTCACGTTCTGCAGGAGCTAAAACTTTTCACGCAGGTGCACTTAACGAGGGAATCTTGGAAAACATGTTGGAATGAGGCCCCAAGGACTCGAGCTTGACACCTGTGACCTTTGACCATGATATTTCCCTAATAAAGTGGCCTGTTATTAGGTACACTTGAAAATGGCGGTGTACCTAATGGAGTGTCCAAGCGACATCACAGATCAAACAGCCAATCAGAAAGTGGGGGTGAGGGCGGGTGTGGCACTTTTCACTTAAACCAGGGGTGTCGACCTCCAGTCCTCGAGGGGCCGCGTTCCAATATGTTTTCCAAGTTACCCTCGTTAAACACACCTGCGTGAAAAGATTTTGGTCATTTTCACGTTCTGCAAGAGCTAAAACTTTTCACGCAGGTGCACTTAACGAGGGAATCTTGGAAAACATGTTGGAATGAGGCCCCAAGGACTCGAGCTTGACACCTGTGACCTTTGACCATGATATTTCCCTAATAAAGTGGCCTGTTATTAGGTACACTTGAAAATGGCGGTGTACCTAATGGAGTGTCCAAGCGACATCACAGATCAAACAGCCAATCAGAAAGTGGGGGTGAGGGCGGGTGTGGCACTTTTCACTTAAACCAGGGGTGTCGACCTCCAGTCCTCGAGGGGCCGCGTTCCAATATGTTTTCCAAGTTACCCTCGTTAAACACACCTGCGTGAAAAGATTTTGGTCATTTTCACGTTCTGCAAGAGCTAAAACTTTTCACGCAGGTGCACTTAACGAGGGAATCTTGGAAAACATGTTGGAATGAGGCCCCAAGGACTCGAGCTTGACACCTGTGACCTTTGACCATGATATTTCCCTAATAAAGTGGCCTGTTATTAGGTACACTTGAAAATGGCGGTGTACCTAATGGAGTGTCCAAGCGACATCACAGATCAAACAGCCAATCAGAAAGTGGGGGTGAGGGCGGGTGTGGCACTTTTCACTTAAACCAGGGGTGTCGACCTCCAGTCCTCGAGGGGCCGCGTTCCAATATGTTTTCCAAGTTACCCTCGTTAAACACACCTGCGTGAAAAGATTTTGGTCATTTTCACGTTCTGCAAGAGCTAAAACTTTTCACGCAAGTGCACTTAACAAGGGAATCTTGGAAAACATGTTGGAATGCGGCCCCAAGTGTCCAAGTGACGTCACAGATCAAACAGCCAATCAGGAGGTGGGGGTGAGGGCGGGTGTGGCACTTTTCACTTTTTCCCTATTGAAGTGGCCTGTGAGGTAAAAAAAAAAAAAAAAAAAGAATAAATAAATAAGAAAGTGTAGCGCACGATTCGGTGAATGATTCTTTTGAACAAATATTTTGAATGAACCGATTCAAAAGATTTTCGCTTAACTGGAATGCACATCACTAGTACAAAACAGTGCAGACGACCATGGGGTGCCAGGTAGAAGTAGCCGACTGGTTAGTGACATGGGCTCTTACTCGGTAAGAACTTTGTTCGATCCCAGGTGTGAGTATGTACACTAATGTGCAATTTATTTATTCTTTTTTTTTTTTTACCTCGTGTAGTGTACCTATTGAAGTGTCCATGAGGTGTACCTACACTTATTGTCATATAAAGCAGTTAACCAAATGTCTGATTTTTATGTTTTAATTGGCGAATATAAAAACAAGGAATAAAACACCAGACAAGTTTTAACATAAATGTTTATTGAAATAATAATAATAATAATAATAATGAATGAATCTTTATTTCGAACATGATTTAAAGAATAAAAACAATAAAAAACAAACAACAAAAAACAAACAATATATATCACTGTTCGAAAAGGTAATAATAATATATAAATATTATTATTATACAATAATAATAGTAAATTTAAAACCAGCAATCTAATGTGAAATTGCAGTAGATATATTGGATAACAATATTTAGGCGTATATATGCAAACACATTATTTAAGAACTACTATAAGTGTTATAAAATAAAGATTACCCAGAGAGAAGCATAATCTCCCCGTTGTTGCATAACGGCGCATCCGTTCATGCAATAAAGCTAGCCGTTAGCTTGGAGAAAACGTGCATAAAAGAAGTGGTGTTTCAGTGAGTGTTTCTTTTTTTCCTTGGCAAATCGTAAATCTACATTCTGGCTGACATCGTTCACGCCAGGAGACGCAACACGTTCACTGACTGATCCGTTGATGCACGGGAAGGCAGTTCACCCATTAACTCGTTCGCGAACGGGAAAGTTTTATACTCATATTGCATCAATCTCTCCTTTCCCCTGTTCCCTATGAACGACACATTCAGGACACAAAACACAATTCATCGTCATTTTCTGTGCCAGGGTATATAACGAGGCTAACCACAAGCCACGGTTAATGTCAGTATATTTTATATCACTAACAATCAAAATGGATGGAAATGAATATGCATGGTAATGGCCTTCATTAAGATGAGAAAGACTGACAAGGATTCCGCCAGGTTTCTGGCTTACTATCGAATCTGAAGACCGCCATCAAATACAATATTATGTGGTCATCATTCCAGTGCTCTTTGAAAGAGGAGAGAATGAGTCTGTGTATAGGCTTGCAATCTGCTATTTTCTCAGACCACCAACAGTCAGATAAAAAGCTCTCAGCTGTTCGTAACTACGGTGGTCCTGCCTGTGTGAGGCCAGACTGACCAGAACATTTGCGTTTGCGGTGAACGAATACATTCAGCTTGCCATGCAACTGCAAAGCATCAGTTGTGCTAATTAAAGGAGAACAAGGAGATCCAAACATCTTGTCAAGGTTCTTATCATAAATCACAGATATAGCCCAAACAGTGCATTGAGAAGTCTGCAATTAAAATTAAGCACAGAAAGGTCAAATTGGTTGTTATACATCAGTTATTTCCTGTTGCAGCAGCACTATTTGATACCAGCGTGTCTCTTCCATCTACCCATCATCTCTACTGCTTATACTCACTAGAGTCATGGGTGTGTGTGCTGAAACCGATCCCAGCTGGCTTTGGTTGAAAACACCGGATGCCAGCCAATCGTAGTGTAATTTAGACAAACAATCATTCACACTCACAACTAAGGATGATTGAGTCCTCAACAAACCTAACATGCATATTTTAAATGTACGAGGAAACCCAATAAAACCCTTGCAAACATAGGCAGAACATGCAAACCCCACAAATGAAGGTCAGAGCCTACAGACAAATCCTCAGCCTCAGAACTACTATATAACATGCCACCATATAACATCTAATATTGACATCGGACTAAAGAGCTCAGGCCAATATGCACTACATTTGCTATCCATAAAAATTATTGTAAAAAAAATTCAGTCTGATTAAGACTCCAACATCCATTTCTTTACCAGCAGTACATGGTCAACAATGTCAATATGCAGTCCCAGCGGTGTAGTGGCAATTGGTAAATTTGGGACAAATCCCGAACGGCCAATTCATTCCAGGCCAATAAGGCCCAACGACTTATAATTTTTTTAAGTATGCCCACTTTCCTA
Source organism: Syngnathus acus (assembly GCF_901709675.1). Lineage (NCBI taxonomy): Eukaryota > Metazoa > Chordata > Actinopteri > Syngnathiformes > Syngnathidae > Syngnathus > Syngnathus acus. Next base: position 7,944,000 of record NC_051098.1, on the reverse strand, counting down.
TGTAATATCCAACAAACACAGCCTTTTTTAAACAAAACAATTACAGACTTCTCTTCAACAAATACAGGATGACTTAAAGGGTAGCTTGCATGTACAAGCGCACTGGCTGCGTGCACGCAAAAGGTACACAGCTGGCAAAAAAGTCAGTTTGCAGGCTGCAACATGTGTTTATGCTTCAGTGGACTGTTACTTGCTGTTGTGCAATAACCAGAACAGCAGAGTGAAACCCTGTGCGTGTTTTGATGAAATCTGATTGGCGCTTTGCTTTCCAGTGGGGGTGGGAGTTCTCAGATGCTGCTGAGGCAGGATCCAGCAGCATGACATTTCAGCATAGTGGCAAAATGGCAAAATATTACTAAACAACTGCTGACTACCCTCACCTCATTTAAGGGCTGTGTTTGTGACTCAACAACTGAGGAAAACACTGGGCCAAAATGAATAAATTTATCACTGTATTTTACTAGAAAAAGAATGTCAAGTGACAGTCAAACATGGTATTAGTCTTGTGATGGTCTGAGGTTGGTTTGCTACACCAGGAACTGGATGACCATGAATTTTGCGCTTCACCAGAAAATCCTGAGGAAGAATGTTTGCCCATCAGTTTGTAACCTCAAGCTGAAGAGCATTTGGGTACTTCATCGCGACAACATTCAAAAATACATCAGCTTCTGAATGCCTTTAAAAAAACAAACAAGATTCTTGAGTAGTCAATTCAAAGTCAAGGCTTGAATCTGATTGCAATGCTGTAACATTCATCCTCCTTTTTTTGTTGGGTGGAGAGCTGCATGGTCCTTGTCTGGGGCCCCCACAGAGTTATGTATAAACACCCTGCTCAAGAGTGCTGCGAGGAAATCCCTCACAGCAGTGCTTCTGTATGGAAATAACGTTGTAACATTCCTATGGCCCCCATTTGCAAACAACAACAACAAAGGGATGTCATCTAATGTGGACTTTTGGGCAGAATTTGGCAGCCTCAAATTCTTAAAGTCAGAATTGTACGAGGTAGGTGTGGAAATGACTACCACTATAGCGTGCTTAATTCAGACACTCAGAAATAAAAGTAATAATAATAACCATAGGCCGGAAATTCCAGAGTCAACTGCTGTGGCACTCATGACCAGATTTGGATTTGTGCATGAAGAAAACGATAAAACATCAATGCAGCGAAAAATCGGTGTGCGCCATTGGGCCGTCAATGCGCGTGTCCTTCTTTTGCGCATGCGCGGTAGCGCTGTTGGGAAGGTGCCTCTGGAGGAGTGGAAGGAAAGGGGATGCGCTTGGAGCGCGAGCCGCTATGTGTCTGCCGAGGACTGCACACCAATCGGGCCAACTGTTATTTCCCCGGTGGTCCGCTTGTCGGCTCGTCTTTTGCGCGGCGCAACGTGATGCTTGCCGTACTTGGCCGATGCTTGCGGAGCCGCGTCTTTCCCACGGTGGGAATAATGTCGCCCATCGCGGCGGTGTAAATCTGAAAACTGGGTTCATCTTCTTCTCTTCGGATTAAATCTGCATATTGGTGTCGGTCACATTGGTGAGTAAAGCTGTTTGAATCCGCTGGGGAAAAAATAAAATCAAATAAAAAATCACTGGAGAAGTATTGGGCAATCTGACCTGTCGCCTTGCGTGTTTTGATTTAAAGAGTCAAATATTTTATTTGGCAGCTATTGCAGACGCTGTTATGTTAATCACAAATTCACTAGTCAAAGTCTGCTTTATTGTCAATTTCTTCACATGCCAAGACACACAAATAAATCGAAATGACGTTCCCACTATCCCACGTGGCATTGATTTGCATTAGCTCTGACAGTCAAACATGAACTCAGTGCATGGATAATGTTTGAATCACTGCACGCAAACAAATCGCACCTCTTGTTGCACGTGAGCTGCAAACATGGATTTGGATTTTGCTGGGTGCAGACGATTGACTTCAATGTAGCTGTTGTGTCCTGTTAAATTGAACACGTCATTGAATATCTCCTCTTGAGGGAATTGTGTAACGTATAAGTTTAGATGACGTATTTAGTTTATTTCCATTCAGGGTGGTGCGCTAATGCAGTATCCCAGAAAGTTAGACTTGTTTTTAAAATTAACTGCAAATTTAATTGGGTAGCACAAATACAGTAGTGCATTTTTATCTCAACTAGAAAAAGTAAAAGACACCAGAAATAAAATTTTGTTGATCAATTATGAATCGATAAAAATGTTTCCTCTGAGACAGACAATTTATGATTGTCGTCTATTGAATAAATAACGTGTGAACCAACTTGTAGTGTTGTAAGTAAGGATATCTTTATGATGCATTCACGTGACCCGGACTCTGAATAGCTGATCATTTTATCTACATTTTATGAGCTTGAATATACTCAATTTTCCATATATATAGTCTGGGTGGAGAACAACAGGAAAGTTGCAAAATCCATCCCAAATGAAGAAATTCTTGTGTAACTGACCGCGCTGTATTAGATTAAATATAGTTCTCTTCCCTCCATTTTGGGCACTGTAACACACAATGAAGAAAAGAGGGATGTTTGCTCTAGAATGGCCTGCAGAGACTCACTTCGCTCACATGGTTACAACTCCCATGAGAAAATGCATTTAGGAAGCAAAAGGATTTGATTAAAGGCTTTTTTGAGACTGTCCTCACACTAAGTGTAGTTAAACTGCTACATCCCGATTTAGCTCGTCTGACTGGATTAAAAAAAAGGATTATGTGTTTGTGTTCAAAGTCATTCTCTGTTGTGATTTTTTATTTTTTTGCCCCGGGCGAAAATTCAAGCAACATCCGAAATGGGTTTGTCATTTGTACGTCATCCATGGCTCACAGAGCTTGTTAAGCATGCAAAGGTATTCGTGTCCTTCACATATGGGTTCTTGTTCGTTTGAAATCTTTAATGTCAAACACGAGTCATTCTGATTCATGGAATTAATCAGTTGTGCATTCAAGCAGTGTTTCGTAATGCTTCAATATTGTGAAAAAAAATCAAGCCATTGTCTCTGCTCTCAAATGCTGTGGGCATGTCCTCAAATGTGCTGAAACCACGCTCAAACAAAGGAAATAGAGCTGCTGCGTGTCTTGTAGAGGTTTCCTCCGGCCACTAAAGGGCACTGGGCTATTGTTTATTGACATCTTGTTGAGTCACCCTTTTCAGTATTTTTGTTCTGGGTCATGTCGGAGCTTTACGTGCAGCTCGTATGGCATTGCCAACTTTACCCCTTTAAGTGGTCCCATTTTATTTATTATTAGTGTTGCTAGTGTTCCCTGCACATTAAGTTTATTATGGTCGTAGCTGAGACTTTGTATGTTTGCAGAGCTCTTTAATCTATGTCAATAAATGTTATATTAATAAAACTTATGAGTCCCCAAAGAAACATCTCTTTCCTGACAATCCTCTTTGTGCATTTTCTCTAACAAATGATGATTAAACATTAAAACACCTGCGGCTTATAGTCTTACATATGAACAAAACAAGATTTTCCCCTAATTTTAGCTGGTGCGGTTTATAATCAGGTGCGGTTTATAGTCCAGAAATTACGGTAATTCTCAAGTCTTTTCAAGTTGGCAGCAATCACCTTCAAACTTGTATCATCTGAGTATCAGAATCTATAGGGACAATGTAAATGCAAAAATGCAAAGTGCAGTCATTGCGCTCACAAAAAACGATAAAGCCAAGGTGCAACGTGCACATGTTTGAAGTACAGTTGTCTGAGTGGTGCTGCAGTTTTCTCAGAATACCATCTTAACAGGGAATCTGGTTGGAAACTGGCTAAAACTGTTTTTCCCATGAAATCCTTAAGGCAGAGTCACTTGGTGGGAAGTTCCTGAATCATCCTTAATCATTCCAGTGTGTGACTATCATCATTGAAGGGGAAGTGCTTTGATGGGAACGGTAGATCTGATGCCACTGGGTCCCACTAGCATCACATCATGCTCAGTAATGTTGAAGTCCTTTGAAAACTGATCCGTGTAGCTGATTGATTGATTGAACATTTATTGATCCCGGGGATGGGGAAATTCAGGCCCTAGCAGTATTCATACCACAGAGCGGGTATACAAAAGACACACAGATAGCATGAGCGCAACTCAATAGGCTCTCATAAGGCTGCCACACAACGGCGCCACAAAGAAAGCCAGCAAGTGCAGTTGGTCTACATGGGGCTAGCACGGCGAAGGTCGTTGGTTCCGACGAGCACGAGGGAGCGTAGTCCCCACAGGGGTCGTGGCTGCGAGGCCAAGGCGAGGGACCCGGTCAGCACCGGCCGGATAAGCAGGAAGCCGCTTAAAAAAAAAAATAAAACTCTTTTAATGCCAATTGCCACTCACTGAAGTATACCCCAACCTCTAAGACCTACTTTACTCCAGTACATTCCGACTAACTGTTCTTTGTTTTTACTGTACTAGAGCAAGAGCACGAGAAGCCGATCAGTTGTTTACCCAGAGTGGACAGTCACTGGAAATGACCGAGAGAAAAGGTAAACGAATTGCTGGTCAGTTAATGCCGTCACCGGTGAGCGAATTTTACTCCATTAGTATGAATAATATTGATTAAAATAAGAAGGCATTTACACTCTTTTGAGGGACTTTCCACACTCTTTTGCACTAAAGATGATAATATTTACAATTGAGCCAAGAATGCCTTTGTTGTGTTTCTTTGAAAGATTTTATCACAAAATTATTTGGAGGATCATTTTTGAGTTCAGACAATATTGGACCTGAGAGAGAGCCTGTTCTTTTTTTCTTTACCTCTCTATATTAATTTGTCCTAAAAGTTTGATGGGGTAGGGCGGCTCGGTGGCGCACTGGGTAGCACGTCCGCCTCACAGTTAGGAGGGTGCGGGTTCGATTCCACCTCCGGCCCTCCCTGTGTGGAGTTTGCATGTTCTCCCCGGGCCCGCGTGGGTTTTCTCCGGGCACTCCGGTTTCCTCCCACATCCCAAAAACATGCTTGATAGGCCGATTGAAGACTCCAAATTGTCCCTAGGTGTGAGTGCGAGTGCGGATGGTTGTTTGTCTCTGTGTGCCCTGCGATTGGCTGGCAACCGGTTCAGGGTGTCCCCCGCCTACTGCCCGATGACCGCTGAGATAGGCTCCAGCACACCCGCGACCCCCGTGGGGACTAAGCGGTTCAGAAAATGGATGGATGGAAGTTTGATGGGGTACTTAAATTCAAATTCTTTGACTCCAATCTCATCCAAGTGTCTTTTCTATAGATGTAGCACTGTAAAAAAAGAAGGGTTCCTCCCTCAAACTGGTCCCATATTGTTGCATAGTTGAGCTTCAGGAAGGGCTTACAATAGGTGTTTAATGTGATTGTCTTTCACGTCAGTTGAATCTGAAGTCCATTTTGGTGTGATAACACAGGTCCTGTGGTCTCGAAAACAGTCTTCAGAAAGAGATGCACACATCCTAATATGTGACTGAACAGTAAGATAACACCTGCTGCTGCACATTTAGGGAACTACTATATGCTGACAAGTCAGGTGTCAAAGGGCAAGTCATATAGTTTGCATTAAATCCACAGACTCTGGTGGTGTAAAATGTGCATGTTCTTCTTTCCTATCCTCAGTTCCCCTCCAACTTTGGCTCTTCTTGATTTACTACCAGTGTTATGTTGCTGCAATGTTGTTGTTGATTGGCTGTGCAGGACAAATTGGAAGCATTCCGAGTGGTTCGTTGTATTACCATTATTCTGTCGTATAGGCGTGATGTTTTACAGTCCATAAACTCGGGTTACTCTGTGACAAGTTGTCAGTGCGTCAAGCTGTCTTTCGGGTAGAATGTGTATTTTTTTTCTGCGTCCAGCCCTGTTTTCAGTTTATCATTGATGAAGTCTTCTACTTTTCAAGTTTCATGTCATGTCTGCTTCTGGGTCTATTTTCTGCTCCATACGTGACTCGTTACTTGTTTTGGTTTAGGAAGATGTATTTTCATATATGAAGACTTTTGCTTTTCAACTTCTGTTATGCCGGCTTCTGGGTTCAAAAACTGCTCCTCACGTGACAGTACTGCAAAGGGAGGTGCTGACATAGAATTGTTTCTATTCAACCACATCGTGCAATGAGCAGATGTGACAGGGCAAAGGGGAAAGTGAAGATGTCCCTGACAAGTAAGCTCTTTTCCTCTATGTGTCTGTCTGTGGCGTGAACATGGACTTGATGTAATATTGTGTGATGTAACATGAAATCGTAGATTTTTACTTTTCATTACTTTATCGAACAATGTGCAGATAATGGCAGCAATCCGTACCCCACATATGTAACAGTAACTGTGTATCAGAGATATTGCAAGAAGACATTTGGGACAATTGTCTGCTTCCAGCTTTGTGGGAATAGTTTTCGGGAAGGTCCTTTTTTATTCCAGTGCAGAAATTGAGGTTTATAGAGTCACGGCTGGAGGAGTTCAATGTGGAAGAACTTGTCTTACAAAACCCATCAAACACCTTTGGGATGAATCAGAAAAGGTTCCAAATTCTTTGACTTCTGGAGGAATGGACAGAATATCCCATTGAACCCACTTGGTATGACTGCAAAAGGGCTGGACATGAGGTGTCAGAAAAGTGCCAGGACACACTACACCACACAACACAAAACATATACGTATTTCAAACAAGTATTTCCTTTATCCTTGTTTTGGGTGAATTAAAATGAAACCATTGCTTATAAATATAACGATGATCAAGGTTTTTTTTGCTCACACTGTACTCAAAGTAAGGTGAGCCCCCCCCCCCCTAATAACGATCGTTTGAAGTGGAAACGTTTTGCAGTGGTGGGGTAATGTTTGCAATGTTTCACCTTAACCCATCTTCTCGCGTGTCACTTCAGTTTGGCTGTCAGCATGTGGTGGCAAGGCAGGATGTTTGGCAGCGTTGGCGCCTCACACCACTTCCTGAAACTCTAACGTTCATGCCTCTGTAGTTTTTGCCACATGGGTGAAGGGTAAAGCGAATCTCGCGTCTTGGGCTGGGATAAAAGATGCTGCACTAACAATATTAGTGCAACAAAATTTATGATCGAGATTCAATATACAGTTTTTTTTCATGAATAATGCGCAAAACTTAACTAATTTATTGTCCTAAAATCTTGGGTGCGTATTATACAATTAATATAATACAATTATATTAACAACAATTTTTGAAGAAAATCTCCCTCGAAATAAAACTTGAAATCACATTTCTTCTTGTTTGTTGTCAATCGCGCATCGCATTCAGCCATCCTGCCCAACACACTTAGTCAGTAAAATTCATAATTGACGACACATCGTTTGATGCGATGATGCAATCCTTGATGGTGTGTTATTGTCAAATATTGTTTGTTTTTTAATCTCCATCGCAGACCGGATAGCATACGGAGGCCGCCATGACAGTATGCGCAGAACGGATGCGCAAGACACGTCAATCGCGCATCGCATTCAGCCATCCTGCCCAACACACTTAGTCAGTAAAATTCATAATTGACGACACATCGTTTCATGCGATGATGCAATCCTTGATGGTGTGTTATTGTCAAATATTGTTTGTTTTTTAATCTCCATCGCAGACTGGATAGCATATGGAGGCCGCCATTACAGTATGCGCAGAACGGATGCGCAAGACACGTCAGCTATATAAAGAGCGAAAGTTCACTTTTCTTCCTATTACTTTCAATTCACAGTTTAATTAGCAGTTTCAATCAGCAAATAAGAAAATGCGTATTACAGGTAATATTTTATTTCACAACACTTTGCCTTGTTCCTTTCTTCTCTACTGTTCACTTCAAACACGCTCCACACGAACACAATGCTCTCGTATCAGACGCTTGCTCGATCACCTGCTCGTTTGCTGTCATAATGTACCCTACACAAATCCGAAACATTTGTTGCGGCTCCGAGTCACGACGAGGGGCAGGTTTTGGTTTCCAAGGGTGTTTTTATTCCTCCTCAACTTCTCTCGCATACAGAGCCGCCTTTTTCAATAAATAAATAAATAAGTATTATATATATTATTATTATAATAATAAATAATTGTGATAACTGGAACATCACTCAAATATTGGTGATCCCGTTGAGAGTCTCACATATCAAACTCAAAGTCAAAGTCTGCTTTATTGTCAATTTCTTCACAGGCCAAGACACACAAAGAAATCGAAATAACGTTCCCACTATCCCACGGTGACAAGACATAGTACACAATACACATACAAGTAAACAACACAAAATAATAAAAACAAGAAGGCACAAACAATGAATAAATGAGTGGTGAATAAATAATAAATAAACAAATAACATAATAAATAAGAGGAGCAAAAATGGAGCAAGTGTGCATACAGCAGACAGTCAGAATATAGCGCAAAAGTACAGGACGCTACGCAGAAGGGAGGAGAGATTTATTTATTTATATATATTTCTTTGCTATCGAGTTTGCTACTGCATGCGCAGTGATACTGACCGGCAGAATAACATCCGGTTGTTCCCAAAGATGATCTTTTTTCTGAAATAATTTTACGTTTACGGACTTAAGTAACCCGGGTCATACCAAAGACTATAAAAATGGGACCCATTGCCTCCCTGCTTGGCACTCAGCATTAAGGGTTGGAATTGGGAGGTTAGATCCCCAAATGATTCCCGAGCGCGGCGCCGCTGCTGCTCACTGTTCCCCTCTCCCCCAGGGGATGGATCAAAATCACACGGGGATGGGTCAAATGCAGAGGACAAATTTCACCACACCCAGATGTGTGTGTGACGATCATTGGGACTTAAAAAAAAAGTCAAAATTTGGGTGCGTATTATACATGGGTACAGGCTTTTTTCCAGCATCGACATGCCATTCTTAGGGTGCGTATTATACATGGGGGCGCATTATACATGGGAAAAACGGTACAATATTTACCAATATCCACTGCTAACTGTATAACATATAGCATTTTAAGACACCAAGTCTTTGGCTAAAGAATAAAATGCGTAGTCTTCCAAATACATTATTGTGATTGCTTGAGCTTTTTTTTTTACTTTCGTGCTTGCCTTGTTAGCTGAGTGCAAAAGAGACTGCCCTGCTGGCTCAAGATAACAATTATCACATGCAACTCCTGTGGTCTGCAGCATCTTTTTGGCAGTGATGAAAATGAGAATTGCAGTACAGTCCAACCAACAAAGTCAAGCTCAGTCCATTCGGCGCTTTGATGCTGGTGGTTTTTAACTTTAACACCTATTTTCCCTTGATCTCAAGTGAATATTTATGTTTCAAGCTTGCAGTATTACCACCGTAAAACTGTATAGGCAGTTTTTATATTTTCGGTACTCCCTACCGTCATGCAAGTGTCTAAGAAAAATAAAACCACTCACCTCTTGAAGCTCTAGACTGTGCCAGTGATGAGAATTAATAGATGTTGTCTTGTGTTTAATAACTGTATTTCTATTAGGATACACTTGTTAAACTTCACATGTAATTAATTATATTGCTCATACTAAAGAGCTTGATGTCATTAGTTTTTATATAACTACCATTATACTTTTTATATTCGTTTTACTGCAATTAATTGTATTGCTCATACTAAAGAATCGTTAGTTTTTATATAACTACCATTATACTTTTTATATTTGTTTTATTGCAATCAATCCATTCACCCATTTTCTGCTTGTCCTCATTAGGGTTAGCTTGAGTCTGAAACAAACTTAAATATATTCATTGTATTTAACAAAAAAAAACTTTGGAGGAATTACAAAAAAGTGGGTTAACTTTATTTAAGGTTTCAATTTGATCAAATAACTTGATGTTTTGCTGTGTGTGCAATCGTGCTTTATAATATACCGTAATTTTCGGACTATAAGTCGCACCGGAGTATAAGTCGCACCAGCCATAAAATGCCCAAAAAAGTGAAAAAAAACATATATATGTATATAAGTCGCTCCTGAGTATAAGTCGCCCCCCCACCCAAACTATGAAAAAAAACGCGACTTATAGTCCGAAAATTACGGTATATATTATATTGCAAATATTGATGTAATTCTTTTTTTTTTCTTGACTCCAGCATGGTGCCTTAGGCTTCTACCAGTTCTCCTCTTCTTCATGTCCTTTCTCACATACTACTACTGTTCCTATGCCATACTTCAAAGGTAAAGACACATACACACATGAGCACGTACACGCGCGCGCGCGCGCACACACACACACACACACACACACACACACACACGCGCGCACACACACACACACACACACACACACACACACACACACACACACACACACACACACACACACACACACACACACACACACACACACCCCATTTCGTTTGCCATTGCTCTGGTATTAAGGTCATATCCCTCCAAAAATGCCCACTCTGCTTTAAAACTTAAAAGTAAGGACTGCAAAGTGCTGAGTCCCCAAGAGTAAAGTCGTCCAAGCCATTCACTGATCCTAGCTGCTGGTCAATTAGACCCTCATACAAACCTACTTTTGCAATTTTTGAGGCTTCTGGACTCAGTTTTTGTCTGGAGCAAAAGTTTTTTTTCCTTTTTTTTTGTATTCGGCAGCAGTTTTCCGTTTCATGCCAGTGGTGGTGATTGTCTGTGCGTCTGTCTTTTCACAGCTTTACCGGCACCAGCAAGTCTGTCAACATGAGCAAGTCTCTGTGTGGTGGCTGGCTGATGCAGAAAAAGTGGCAGAGCCTCAACTTTAAGTGCGTCACGGCATGTCTGCTTTGTTTTTATGTCTATAACTTTTTATGTCTATAACTTATTATCAGGGCGAGACAACTGTATTATTTGAACATAAAGGTTCCTGGTTCCTTGGCTGTGTTGGATAAAGTTGTTCCATCCATCATATTCAGCTTCAACTTCATAAGAAGGTTAATATGTTACCTTTGACTGACTTGACCTTATCTCAACTTTGTGATACGAGCGCTCAGTAAGCTGGGCAATTAAACTCAGTTCAGCTCAGCTAACAAAGAACAGCAGTTTGGCAAATAGTGAACATTTCATCAACAAAGAGGTTTCAAACTGTTTAATGACACTCCCAGTTGAAGTTTACTGTCAAGCTAAGAAAACTCACTCCTTGTTTTTCAAACAGCCAAATTACATTGCCTTAGGAACAAGAACACTAACATCCATCATATAATGGAAAATACCATTGACATGCTAACTGCATTGACGGTTGCTTTAAGCAACAGGTATTTAAACGGCAAAATAGACAGACAATTATTTTACATATTACATTATTTTATAATCATTACTCCAAAGCATATATTCTTTATCCTCTACAAAAATTAATAATTTTATAGAATCTTAGTGAGTCACAGAAATCTATTCTTTAGGATTGTGTTATACAGTTCTGCCTGCTAGTGGCCAAGGTGGGCACACCAGGAGGAGCAGCACACTGAATAAAATTAAAGCATTAAATCATAATGCACAAGAAACTGTTTAAGGCTTTTAATTCCAGATTAATTATGCTAATATACTATGTTTATAATAGTACAATATTAAAAAGCGCTCTCATCAAATTTTCCATACAAAATGCATTTTTAGGGGGCGGGGCGGGCTGGAACAGATTAAAGGTATTTCCATTTATTTTAAGGGGGAAAGATTTGAAATAGGAGTGTTTTGAGTGTGGTCACGGAATGAATTAAACTTGTATCTCAAAGCACCACTACGCATGAATTCTTTGTGATACTTCTCTTTTGTTGGATGTCATTATACTGAACAGATGTAGCTCCTGAAGTGAAGTGTCTGCAGAGTGTTTATTACTGATCCCTTTCCAAATTTTGTTATAGTTTCCATCTGTGGTCTATCACAAAACATATCAAGACCAGTTTATTTATTTCCCCTCAGCTCTTAATTCTCCACTTCTACATGTTGACCTTTTAAAACCCTAATCTGTATGAGGAAAAACATTGAATACACAAAGTTCACTTTTTTTTTTATGCTTGCGATTCACATCAGCCATTACAGTCCCTGGGTGATCTTCCAGGTAATTGCAGTGATCTTTTGTATAATTAAACCCCTCCCCTAAAGTATATCTCCATGTCCTATGGCGAGCTAGCTGGCATATGATGCTCGTAACTGTTTGTCAAGATAGTAGGTCATAAACCGTTTGAGTCCAAAGCCGACAAACACAAAAACATTTGATGCATTTGTCTTGCCTCAGAAGCTCTGTGAACGTTGTTTTCTTTTCCCTTTCCTCCGCCAAAGCGTGCCAACAGAGTATTCTAATGAGGGTCATAGCAATTCAAATTGTCCGTCTGCTCTGCTGATAATGAGTGTTTCACCTTTCTAATATATACCAGAAGCACATTGGCAAGTTAATGAATTGCCCAAGCCAAGCACAAGGAGTTCTCTACATCACTTGGATGTGTTTACTGGCTGTATAGTTTACATTGTCTATTGTGTGTTTTTTCATCACTGAACAACCACAAAAATGACTTTGCTGCCACTTCTTTTTTTTTAATCTGTAATTAGATTCATGTGTGTAATAATTGATGTTTCTCCAACAGCATTAGCAGGCAGACACAGCTCTTCCTAAAACTAGGAGATTTCTTCTGGCGAGAACATCTGTCAACGTTGGCGCTACCTTATGGCATCAAGGGCAGTGGTATGTACAGTATAAGTAGATATCGTGTGCTGTTTTTTTCCTTTTTGTTTTTTGAAATGTAACATTTTTTTTACACTGAATCTCTGTATTTTTGTGTCTTTTATGACTCAAACTGATAAAGAACATTTGTCCTGTTTATAAATTCCAGGGGCCATACAAATGAAAAAATATGATGCAACATCAGATTTTTTTCTTTTTTTTTTTTACATCAAATACTGCACTTTGATTTGTTTTTAGAATTACAGACCACAAAGGATTAAACGCTCCCGCTGGACCGTACGTGGCCCACGTGCCGTAGTTTCTCCACCCCTCCTTTAATCCTCCTTATGCAGCCTGCTTCTTGATTTATTTGTTTTCTTACAATCGTATGTTTTAAACTGCTCCCTTTTGCCTTTTCCTCCCAGAACTGCAGCTCCTGAAAATTCTCGCAGCAACAGCAAATGATCAGATGCCGGCCAACATAGACAAGTAAATGTGACACGGCTAAGTGCCTTGGTTTTAGTTTTGTATTAGATTTCATCCAGAAAGATGAACAATGTCTCTTGCCTTTCTTTTCTTCCAGCCTTGAATGCAGAACCTGTGTTGTCATCGGCAACGGTTTTGCCATTAAAAACACATCCCTCGGAGGCATCATTAACAAACATGATGTGGTCATCCGGTAAGAATAAATGAATTGTATTTATTGTGGTGATATGCTTTACATTGCTCAGGCCGTGTAAGGCGCCCTGCCCTATTCAAGAGCATCACCCAAAGTTGGGACGTTTAAAAAGAAAAAAACCTCCTATTAAATAAATCCAGAAATAGAAAATGGATTTTTGTATAAAAATATTTTGTAATGTTCAGCATTAAGACTTCAATTTTATGTTTTTATTTAATCTCTACTATCAGAAAACCTTGGGAAAATCTAAAGTGAGGTTTGTCTAAGGGAGGAAAGATAACGTTTTGTCATGCCAGGCACGAAAGCACAAATCTGACTTTACAGCTTGGAGCAGACACATGCATGCACACACTGAGTTGCTCTAAGCCTCTTTCAAACAGCCAAGCTGTTGGCTTGGTTACAATGCATTTTTCTCCCCAACATCAACGTGTCCGGGGTCTCCTCCCTAACATCTCCCTCTGAAGCTAATCAGTCCTGGGACATGTAGGTTATTGATGGTCTGAATTCAATGCATGCCTGGGAGCAAACGTCATTGGACTTGTGTCATTGAAACACAACTTGAACTTTTATTAAGCCTACTGAGGCTTGTGTGCAACCAAAAATAGTCAAGGGGTTTCATAATACTATTGGAATTTTTATCTTACTGAAGAACAAAGTGAATACTTATCTATCGATGGTCAGCCTGATACTATTAGTAGGACACAGAAAGAAGCAGGATTGGGCAGTTTGGAATTCGAGAATCTTCTATATGAAGGCGCCAAATATTATTTCACTCTTTGCGTCAACCTTTCTGGGTCGTCCATTAGAGAGGAGGTTCTAATAGTAGCAAGATGACAAGAGTTCCCAAAAATGAGTTTGTCATAATGTTAACTTTTGTGAGAGTGGCCACCTTATTATCATTTAGAACATTTCACAAAGTTTGGCGACAATTTTCCACATTTTTACTAATATGTTTTTAGATGAAAATAAGTAGTGTGGGGAAACGTACATATACTGCATTTAATAATCCATGTATTGACTGTAGTTTAAATTCACAGCCATTATTTTCTAATGTGTTCCTTGAATGTATCCACATTAGAAGGTGAAAACTGATGAAGTTATCCAATTGCATGACTTTGGATTTTTTCATTTTCAATGCACATAATGACAGAAAAAAATAGTGGAGTTATGTTCCGCAAATCTTATTGAGTAAATTCCATGGCTGTCCACCATTTGAGTAAATATAGTAAATATGAAAGAAATTGGAGGAATGTCCCGCTGACAGTACAAATAACGTTGACCACAGAACGTTTCTTGGTGATGGGAAGTGTGGGCGGGAAATCAGCATGAACATTTGTGGGATTTTGAAAATGAGAACTTATTATACGTGCAAATCTTCTCTTACAGATTCAACGACTCTCCGGTGAGGGGCTATGAGGACGACGTCGGTAACAAGACCACCATGAGGTTCTTCTACCCTGAGTCTGCCACCTATAATCCAGGCTTGAACAATGAGCCTGGCACATTAATGGTCTTGGTGCCATTTAAACAACAAGATCTACGGTGGCTCAAAGAAATACTCTACAACGAAAAGAGGGTACGATGTGTGAAAAAGCTCGAGCTCTCTCACTGTTATGTAATTGCATGCACACACGCACACGCACGCACGCACGCACACACACGCACACACACACGCACACGCACACACACTGCTTTCTCCAACCCTTGCCAGCCAACCATGTCAGGAACAAGTACTGATACGCTATTGACAAAGTGCTTTTTCCGTCACGGGCCTCTGTCATTGTAGTTGCAGCCTGCTTGTCCTAACAGTTGCTGGGCCATTAGCTGCTAATTATGCACATGGCCATGCCTCAAGTCATGAGGGAGTTAGTGGATGGCTTGTATCTCTTGTTTTGTACTGGAAATGACTTATCTTTCTGCTTATTTATGTCTGCATTCACTCCAGGTCAGGAAAGGCTTTTGGAAACCCCCTCCCCAAATCTGGTTGGGTGATGTCAGTCAAATCCGAGTGCTGGACCCGCACTTTATGCACCAGACAGCAGAGAAGCTGCTACAAATCCCCCTGAACCCCAAGAGTAAACAGGTGAGGCTCGACTTTTCAGTTTTGAAAATCATCAATCTGTAAGGCAGCTAGGCAAAGCGAAACGATGGTAGCAATTAACTGTGACCAGTCGGCAGTCTTAGCCGCAAGTTCTCCTGCTGGGAATCATTGGTGTTGTTTGTTCCCACTTACGTCTCCCACTCGAATGGGCTGGCTTGAACATCCGCTGAGCGGTCAAGGGTACTTGAGTGATAAACCGTCCTCTGAGTTCAAGTGTTACTCGGTCAATAGTCATTTGTGGGGGGATCCAATTACAACAAATTATGAGAAAGATCTTCAGTTTACGATGCAAGATAAAGCCTCCTCATTATCAAGATTGCAGCAGTGAATGGCTGAGAATTAATTTGCTTGTCATAGAAATCCAAAATACGGTTTGCATTTCAACTAAAAGGGACAACCTACAACACTCCCAAAAGCTGGTTGTTGTTGCTCAGTAATTTGACAGTCCAAGAAATAAAAAATAAAAATCACATAGGAAACTTTGAAGCAGTATTCATGGTGACAACAAGAAAACATGACGCAGTTTTTGTTTTTTGCAGTGAGTCATTAGTCTGTTTTCACTTGAGAACTTGGACCTCTGCTCTATTTGGCTTATGAGCCTGCACTTTGAAACACTTTCCCTCCAAATGACCTCCTCAATCGCTTGGGCCGTTGTTTGTATGGTGAAGCCAAGTTTCTTTTGCTTCTGCCTTGTTATCCATTTTTGTCAAAGAATGAGACCTGGTTATCCATCCATCCATCCATCCATTTTCTGAACCGCTTAGTCCCCACGGGGGTCGCGGGAGTGCTGGAGCCTATCCCAGCCGTCATCGGGCAGTAGGCGGGGGACACCCTGAACCGGTTATCCTTTTGGAAAATTTTTTATATATTCAGTATGTGTTTTTAGAATTAATCGTCCGATTAATCAATTATCTTTGCCTTTTTTTGAAATATCAACATTGGCCTTAAAAAAGTCACGTCAGTCAGGCCCTAGTCTGTGGATAGTGTGTATGAGGCACAAGCACTGGGAAGGCAGTAATCATCAGACTTGGCCCACAGGAGCTCTGCACCATCTGCACAAATTTTATAGAGCATTCCAGAAGGGGAAAATGGTGTTAAGGGGACCAGCACCAATCTGGAGGGATGCAAATTGAGACACAACTTGCGCCTGTAAGTGGTTAACCTTGGGGTGTTGACTCTTTTTAACCTTCAAGGAATACACAAAAAGTACTCAACAAATTAGCGCAAAACTTTGTGGAGCGGTGCGGGGTGTGGGCCAAGGAAGGAAGGACGGAAGGAAGGAAAGACATTAGGGGCAGATCAGAAGAAGTGGGTGTTTATGAAGCTGTGCTGTTTTGCTGAAGATTCAGATTAGTCTGGTTTGAATAGTTTGACATGGGCCCTGTCCCCTTCTGGCAGCATTGGTAAAAAAAAAAAAAAGTTATGTCTTAATAATTGGAACCTATTTCGATTGCCTTGCATTGCATTGAATTCCTGCGAGCTTGCTTAAAATATGGCCCCCAGTCTATGTCCAGTCTGTTTTCTACAACATTGGTCTTGACTAGTTTGTGGTGAAAATTACGATATAAGGTACAACATCTTTAAGCACACCTTCTTTGCTCAATGGCATTTCCCTCTTACCCATCAAGGACATTTACCAGTAGTCAAATGCCCATCCCTAGCACCACCTGACCAAACAAGCTTGCACCACAAGGGAAACCACAGAGTTGAATAAAAACAGACTCAGTGGTGCTCGTATGAAATGATTTATTCCCTCCACATTTCCAGCCTTAAGGTATTAAACTGCATCCATCAGTCATAACTGCTGTTTTCTTTCTCCTTCCCTGCCAAATAAATGACCACTTTACCGAAAATCCACATTGGTGTGTACTGTCCACCGCCGATCCCTCTTCATCATCTGCATTGCCAGCCCTTGTACAAAGCCACATGATCCTCACAGTGTGTGTTCACACTCCTCTCCCAAAACACAGGCATGTTCAGTGACAGTGTTCAGCCCACTCACCAAGGCTCCTCAGGCCTGTGTCCAAACTACACAAAGCTCTGGCATCGGCCCTATGAGACTCATACACACAGAATGTCAGCTATGTCATAATAATCGGAATGAACACAAAAAAAACCATTACTGCTTATTGATACAGTATGTTATAGCATGTTAGTCCATGACATGAGTACAAGAGGATTATCCTTTTAGTTATGTTTAAAAACGGTCACTTTGTCATCTATTAAAATCCAACCGGTTTGCTAAAACTGCTGTCCAGATGAATTTCTTGGCTCAGCTCTTTCTTCCACAGTCTGTGTGGTTGTCTACATATACATTTTGCAAATGTTACAAGCTAAAATACGCATTCCCCTCCTAACTGGGCTTCCACGATATTCTACTTGCTTGCCAAGAACAACTACAAAAAAAGAAGTTCATGACTGCATGGCCAACTTTTTGTTCTGATTACCTTGTTCTGATTAAGCAAACATGATATGGCTTTAGACTTATTGGATTCAATTCAGTAGAGAGAGGCTAATACATTCATACATTCGCAATATACACCAAACTATTAGACATGTTTGTAGACAGTAAAAACATGTAGTTTTGGTTTGAATTAATGTCAAGCCAAAGCTGGAGGATGTCTGAAGTGGGTCATCGTGGGCTCGGATATGCATATTAGCTTTGCACAGTCTAAATGTCAAACCAGATATGATCGAAAAAGAAAAGAGAGGATTTTGCTCTCCAGCCCACGTGGAAGTAATTCTTATTTGTGAGCACAGATAATCATTAAGATGCTGTCCTTTGGGGCCTCTCATAAAAGACTACACAACAAACATGTCTGAACCCATTACTCTTGCGTTAGTTTGATCCCATAGTACCATGAAAGTCCACAACTAGTGTTTGTAACATGACGCCGTACGTTCTTTGCTTCGGGATCAATTTAAACTTTTATCAGCTTGTTGTTCATTTGTTATCAGTATGGCTTCATACAAAGGACATTCACCACAAGTTTGTTTTCTATTATAAATACAGCATTTAAAAGCATTTACAAACTAAAGGATTTCAAACATTAGAAAAGCAAAGTAAAGAAATCAAAAGTAGATCATTAAAGTTATTAAAAGAATGTGCAACACTCCTTTAGTAAATGTATTTTCTACATATATAACCAATAATTGAACATAACTGAAACCTTGCTGCAGACATTTTAGACCATTTTATTAAGCTTGAAAAAAATAAAATTGTGCCTTCTATTATATTCCCGTTAATAAAATGGAATAAATGCATTTCAAATGGAAATGACCCATTTCAGGGTGAAACTGTTGCAGTCATAAAATATTTCATATCTGTTCTTACTGGCTTCACTGATATCCTTCATCAAAACTTTGTAGCGTTTTTTTAAAAAACGTTATGTGCAATAAAACTGTTGCTAAGACATCCTCATACTGGTATCTTTGTAGGCGTGGCTGTTGTTCACATTGAGATTAGATTGCATGTTTGCTCTCCTGACATTTATCATGAATTCATCTTGGGTGAAAAACAAGCAAAAAACATTAACGTTTCTGTGGACAAAGTGCACTCACTCACTCACTCACTCACTCACTCACTCACTCACTCACTCACTCACTCACTCACTCACTCACTCACTCACTCACTCACTCACTCACTCACTCACTCACTCACTCATTGTACAAATAGTTTTTTGTGACTAATAGTACAATTAATGTCAAGTGAAATTGGTAAATTTAAAAACATACTCCAACCATCCATCCATCCATCCATTTTCTGTACCGCTTTGTCCCCACGGCGGACGCGCCCGTCATCGGGCAGTAGGCGGGGGACACCCTGAACCGGTTGCCAGCCAATCACAGGGCACACAGAGACGAACAACCATCCGCACTCGCACTCACACCTAAGGGCAATTTGGAGTGCTCAATCGGCCTACCAAGCATGTTTTTGGAATGTGGGAGGAAACCGGAGTGCCCAGAGAAAACCCACGCGGACACGGGGAGAACATGCAAACTCCACGCAGGGAGGGCCGGAGGTGGAATCGAACCCGCGCCCTCCTAACTGTGAGGCGGACGTGCTAGCCATTATTATTATGGGTAATTGTGGAGAAACTGCAGAATGGACATAACCCAAAATTATGGTGTCTGCCCATAATATAAACATAAAGTTTTCCTATTCACACTCAAGTTTTTATTGAAAACGTTTCCAAATGTAGAAGTAGCTGCACCACCTCACTTCTATTGACTTCTATTGCCATCTAGTGGCACAACGCAGTAGTACATAAACAGCATACTGAATGGGATGAGAGGTGATTTTGAACATTCCAGCACAGTACATACATTTCTATTGCGTGCACCACCGTTCAAAGGTTTGTGGTCACCCAGACGATTTAGTGTTTTCCATGAAAATTAACATCGTTGCACAAGGGTTTTCAAGGGTTTACCAATCATCCATTAGCTTTCTAACACAGTTAGCAAACACAATGGACCATTAGGACACTGGAGGGATGGTTGCTGTAAATGGGCCTTTATACACCTATGTAGATATTGCAATAAAAACCAGACGTTTGACGCTAGGATAGTCATTTACCACATTAACAATGTTTGGAGTGTAGTCCTGATTAGTTTAATGTTATCCTCATTGAAAAAAATAGTGCGATTTTATTTTTAAAATAAAGACATTTCTAAGTGACTCCACACTTTTGAATGGGAGTGTATGTGTCAATCGAACTGTAGCTCAAGTCCAGATTTCTAAATCAAGTAAAACCCTTACTGATTTGAAATTAATCATCTCTATGCCCTTTCTTCAAACGTTATTGCATTTTCTCCAATACCACCACTGGAACATTTTGAATTATATCATTCAAGAAGATAGCCAAAGCTAAAAGACTGAATAGTCCAACAAAGGACCGCATTGATTTCCAATCAGCTGTTTTAAGGTGTTTTTAGGGGTATCACATGAAGAACCTGTTTTTGTTTTGTTTTGTTTTTTACATCTCACCCATCATTCATTGCTAATGCAGTCAAAGTAAGAATCCAATCGATTCTAGAATTATATTAGGAAACACAGTTCATTGTGTCAGGACATAGCAAACATCCGTTAGTTTCTCAAACAATGTATTAACAGTTTGAATTTCATATGATATTATACAGCTCGATTGATTTCCATTTGGGTTTCAAACAAATCAATGTGCGTTTCTCCCCCAGAAGCCAGTTCATCCCACGACGGGAATCCTTGCTGTCTTTGTTGCTCTCAACTACTGCGATGTGGTCCACCTAGCTGGTTTTGGGTATCCAAACTCAAGGAACATCAAGCACCCAATTCATTACTACGGCTATGATACTATGAAAGCAATGAAGGTAGGTGCTGCTGGTCCTTAAAGTGATACACATAGCACCAGTTTAATCCGATTTCTGTCCCTTTTGTAGAACTCTGCCCATGACCTTGGTCTTGAAGCTGAAGCCTTAAAAAGACTGGAGGACTCAGGTGCCATCGTTTATCTGCACCCACATTTATGATACTGTATGATAGGTTGCAAAATCAATCTATGCATGAGGTCATCTGATCTCAGTTGAAATTTCAGAGTGATTTTCCAGATGAGGATTATTCTTATTGTATGTTATTATTGTTCAGTAACATCACAAATACACCATCACAAATAGTTCACACAGCACTTGGTCTCCTCTCATATTGGAAATATGAAAGGTATCAAGGTTGTTTTCTTTTATTTATTATTATTTTTCTTCAAAAGCAATGCGACTGATACTGGTACCACTGGATACTTTGATTGTACATAATGAAATAAATGTTTAAATAAAAAAATGAACCTTTTTTTAGTGGCGTTTGTGTTCAATCTAGATTACTGTTGGCCACTAGATGGCAGTCAGCCTCCTTCGGGTGCTTCCACATCAAAACCTCTATATGCATAAAAGTTGACAAACAAGTAAAATATCCTGCTAAGAGTTAAAAGCATAATTATATTTTAATTTTATTTTTTATCAAATTATTTTATGGAGATTCATTGGACTCTAGTGTACCTGATGTAAAAACATTTTGAATTACAGTACTAAACTTATTAGCTCACATGTACAACATGGACATCTGGATTATGCTATCAGGGCCTTGAGCAAATGCTACTCACATGTCAAGTCATTAGTGTTGCCATGATTTACCCCTTGGCATTTAAAAACTAGTTTAGCTTATGGTGCATGATAGTTAACGTTGAATGACTGCTAAACTGAGGCTCATGTAAAAGTGGTACCACTAATTTTAGTTCTGTTTGGCTGTCGTTTTTGACATTCTAGAGTATGGGGTGTCAAACTTGTTTTTTCGCGAGTCGCATTGTAGTCATAGCTTCTTTCGGAGGGCCATTATGACTGTCAACCCAAATAAATGTATGAGCACCTCATATTGTATACAGTAAAAGCTACAAAACAAACTGATGAATTACTCGTTTTCAAATCAGATGAGTAAAAACTGGTCAAATATTTTAAAAAAAGATATTATTAAAAGTGAAGACAATTTGCAATTCTAGTAATGACACACGAATTTGATGCACAATTTGTCTTCGTGGGCCACATAAAATGATGTGGCGGGCCGTATTTGGCCCCCGGGCCTTGAGTTTGACACCTGTGTTCTAGCGCTTCCTTGATTTACCAAGCATTTCAAACTATTACAACTTCATAAGATTCACAAAATTCAAATCATGTTGGGAATACAGTTCACATTCCGTCATTTCACTCACATAAAAAAAACTTTAACTTAATGAGACGTTGGCCAAATTCAAACAAACATTCATACAATACTGGAAACAATTCCAATATTTCCACGGCTTTACAATTTTCCCGCAATTAGAATCCCCTTCCCAAACCAAGTCCCCAAAATGTTTTACATTTTCTTTCCAAATTTAAAGAAATCCACAGACTTTCACCATAAAATACCCAAGAGATAATTAACACACATTATTTACATATGTTTGCCCCTTGTACATTTTTTGAATAATTCAAACCATTTTAACATTCTACATGTAATAGATTAAATTAATTCCACAGCATTTCCGCTCTTCAAAATCCACATGCTAATGCTTTCTGAAATTATTTATATTGTTATCTCATCAGACTGTGCAGACACGGTAACCTTCTGTCATGTGTTTTATGATCAGATGTTGACTACCGTGTATATACACACACGTCTTGCCCAGCTTGGGTATTTGCAACACTACAATTAAACATCTCACTTCTAATTCGTTGCCCTGCGTCACTAAACAAATCCCATTTAAAGCTCGTCATGTCACACATGAGAGCCTTTCATTACAAGTGGACGGGCTATTGTCTCACAGTGAAAACAAGTTTTTCCCCTAATTGCCTACCCCACCTCCTCAATGCATGAATACACACCTGCTTAAGGTGTTCCATGTCACGCTTGAGGGCCAACCTTCACTTGCTGACACAACAGGGAAATTACATAACGGTGCCAATGTGCCCACGGCTTCAATGACCTGTCGAAAGCAGGTCAGACGCAGAGGAATTTGTTTGAAGTGCAAACACAGTGCTCTGACTGCATACGTACATGCCACACGTGATGATGGCGCTTTGGTGCTTTACTTTAAATATCCGCTACAGTCAGTGCGTGCATATTTTTAGCATGGCTAGGACACGTGGACCTGCAGTGCAAGTCTTTTAATTCCCATTTTTTGGGCTGACTGGCAGGAGAAAATTATTAGGAGGCTTTGAAGTATTTCATGACATGTACGTATTACAATTATAATTACTTTTCAATTAATTAAATAAATATGATAATATGGCACAGTATAAATAACTACTTTAACTTCAATAAAATTTAATCAATACAAGAAGTAGAACTGAAAAGGCAAACAAGTACCGTAATTTTCGGACTATAAGTCGCACCGGAGTATAAGTCGCACCAGCCATAAAATGCCCAAAAATGTGAAAAAAAACATATATAAGTCGCTCCGGAGTATAAGTCGCATTTTGGGGGGCAATTTATTCGACAAAATCCAAAACCAAGAACAGACATGAACGAGCAACAACAGGCTAAACGATACGGTATGCTAACGTGACAAACACAAACGAGGAGCTGAGAATGGGCCTGACGTAACATTCAGTTATTTAAAAAAAACTATTACATAAATAACACGTTTATAAAACCATCTGTGTCACTCCAATTAATTAAATCCATCGATCGTCCTTTGTCAACAATGCCGTGTGCCGCGCCGCAGTTCAAATTATTCCACAGACCCATACAACGATATATAAACTATATTTTAAATAACTATCACATAAACAACAATATTATCAAACCATTTGTGTCACTCCAAATCATTAAATCCATTGATCAAATTTCTCGTCCTTTATGTCATCCTGGTGACAGAGGACATGTCCAGAGGATATGGCGCTTTAAAGTGTTAATTACTTTATTTGATTTTTTCTCTCTATTTTTCATGTTTTGAATATGTTCAAGATAAAGATATCAAAGCATGTGAAGTGATCAACTATACTAAAAATAACATGTGAAGTGGTCAACTATACTTGTAAGTAAGTGATGTGTTAATGATCAAGTAAAAATTTGTGAAAAAAAAACATATATAAGTCGCTCCTGAGTATAAGTCGCCCCCCCACCCAAACTATGAAAAAAAACGCGACTTATAGTCCGAAAATTACGGTATATACATTCAATCAATCAATCAATTAACGCATCTGGAAATATGGAGACAGTTTTTGTATTGAGTTTGAATTTTGTGGCTATGTGTACACTACTAATATTGTGTCTGGTGAGTGTAACAGACTAAGAATCAAACTGATCTTGTCATCTGCACATAACATTATTGTTTTATGGGTGTGTGTTTGTCGTGTGTGTGCGTGGGTGTCAAGAGTGGATATTAAATGTGGGAGAATACACAAGTGGAACAGGATGCAGCCAGGCTACCCGGCGAGAGGGCATCTGGCTTGGCCCAAGGGCCAGGAGAGTTGCCATGAGTCAGATGCCCTGTGATCCACCCTCACCAATGGCTTCTATGTGACAGCTGAGAAAAAAAACAAAACAATAATCCACCTTCCACTGTGTTTGGCTTTGTATTCATTACATACTGCCCTTTTCTTCACTCTCATGGTATTCAAAATGATCTAAATCATCCCGCTTCATTTCTTGTCACTCACTCAATGTAAATGGTGTTTGTGTTCATGATTTAGTGAGTATGTGTGTGAGCACCACAAAACATGATTAAGCCATATCAGTTTATTTAAAGACTGCCGCGTCATTGTTGGACAACTTGTATTCAATGCTAGATTTTTGCTGGACTGTTTATTTTTGCTCTCTTGTAAACAGTAAATAAATAAAGTCCTAAAATGATCAAAATTCAGTTACAAAGTAGAAATCAAAATAAGACTTTGGGCCCTATTTTCGAGCCCAGCGCATGTTGACCGCAAGGCGTGATCTAATTTTGCAAATGTTTGGAGTTTACTTTGTTTTTTCTTTTTGTAGATGTGTGCAGTTACAAATGGATGGTTGCGCCATTGTGGGAGTGAACAGAGCCTTGAGTGAACTTGGTTGCCAGCCTATGAAATTTCGCAAATTTCAAAAGGTCTCAGACAAATTCTGTTTCTTTATCAACATTAAAATTTATCAAGATAATGTGTATAAATGGGATATTCGTTAAATATAATCCTCAAAATTAGAACGTGTAAAAGAATGAAATATTTCACGTTGTGTTTGTGGTGATATATATATATATATATATATATATATATATATAAAATGCATACGTATGGGATTCTCTACATTTTCGGCTGAACTTGAACCAGTGTGATTCAGGCCTGAGGAAGAAAGTAAAAACGTGGCGACAAGTGAAAAAAAACAGCTAATTCCACAAATATGCATGAGTATTTCTTGGCGGCTGAATGTCAGACACAGACATATTCTCAATGTTCGTCATAGAACTGTTTGAGATGATGCAGCAGCATGTTGTCAGGAATAATAAACAGAGCTGTGGCTGCCATGTGCACACGCTATGGAACCAATGCTGACTGCGGGCACCAGTCCATCTGCTTGTGCCCACATCCAGCACACGTGTGTACTGTATTGTTTCTTAAACAACACAAGCAGCCACTACTTGATATACTTTTGTACGCTCTGACATGGCAAAGCAGCTCACGTGTGTGCACGAACAAAAGACAGAGTGTTAGCACGCCGACTCGGACACCAGGTTTTGCTCCACTGGTGAAAAGTGCCAAAACCTCAAGATCTAAAAAAGATACTGGTATAAAAATGGAACATGTTACTCAGCACCAGAAAATAGAAGCCATCCAACTTACTGTTTGGTCAGGGTTGTTTAACTTCAACACCCACACTGAATATGAACTAACATTCAGGCCTCAATGTTATTTTATTTCATTTTATCCTTAAAAGTCCATGAAAAATGATGCAACTTATTTTTTATTTAGTGTTTATTATATTTTTGGAGCATTTATTGGTTGCAAATGTTGAGGCTTTTTATAAATTTGCATGACAAGCTGTATGTTGGCCAGTTGCTTTCGCTCAGCTGACACCACAGAAGAGTCACAGTAGTTTCAAAGGTGACAAGTATGATGATCACCTTCCAACTTGGAATGGAACATATTGTGACACTGGGAAGGCTCTGTTAATAAATACAATTCAATAGCACAATGTTTTCCAGCAATTCAATAGTGTATTTTATAAACTAAGGGAGATTATCACTGTGCAAACACCTTTTGCTTCCCTTTCTTAGGTATCTTCAAGAGGTGAGTTCTTTTACTTCATTTAAGTTTTATTTTGTTTTTAGCTTTATGGTTTATGTTGGTGACATTAGTCCAATAGATAATTTCTGAGATATTTGATGTGATTTAGCTGCGTGAAAGGATCAAGAGCTATGAGACAGTATGATGCAACAGTGCAGTTGTACAACGACAAAAATGTGGCACAGTCCGGGTTTAGAGACAGTGAAGTTTGCTGGTTGCATTTTTGTCACTAGATGTCAGTACACCCTATGAACCAAAACAAAATCTGCCTTCTGGTTGTTTATTCCATCTGTTGTTAATTGTGACATTAAATACTCTCAAACTTCCATCATGCAGCAAAGACAGTCCCAATACCACCTGTTGAAACATCACATTCTTGCTAATCAGCAGTTTTGAACTTCCATTCATTCATTTTCTATTGGACTTATATGTATTTGACTTTTGGGGCGAGAGGTGAGCTATGCCTTGGACTGATTGCAAACCAAAGTTGGTACATAGCCAAACCCAGTTAAGACGACCATACTATATACATTTGTTATATTAAATTGATAGTTTATTCTTAACAGTCAATTTTTTTTCATTTTGTAGCGATTTGCTTAGTTGCACCGCTTACAGTAATGTGCAGAAAGGGGACATACGTCCAATCAGATTTCAGCTATGCGCTGCCATGTCAATCTAATCTGACTAAGGACTGCAGAATCAATAGTGTTTGGCTAATAACTTAAATTATATTAGCAATGGTCGAATTCGTTCTCATGACAATGATTTTTTTTATTTTCTAATTGATTGATCAGATCAAAACATGTTAAGGCTAACTCCGACAAGCAAGACACATTTGTAGCAATCTTCGCACCTTAAAGTAAAATACTTAATAAAACTGAATCCAAATTATTTTATTTCATTTTAAGAACGACAATAATGTTACTGTTGCCACTATCAAATTGTCTTCAGGCAGCCAGACTATTGTTCTTCTCTCCACATTTGTCGACACAAATAACTCATTAACTCATGTTGACTGTAAATAAAATGCTTGGTATTGAGTGATAACAGATGTGGTCAATTTTACTGTTATTGCAATACACAAAAAAAATCGCACTAAAATATTGTGAACTTGTCCTCGTTGACTCGCGTTCCTTACATAACAGTGTCCACTTTTTAATATCTAGTCGAGGATTTTACCGAAGGAAGCTGTAGGATTTTTGTACCTGTCAACCTGCTCTCAGTGTGCAAATACCCTCCCACGTGCTCTCTTCTTCCTCGTCTGCTTGTAACACTGAGCCTTGAATAATGAAAATCCAACAATGGAACCACTTGAGCGTGGTTTCATAATGCTTTCAATTATTTTTTGCAGATATCCGCTTGTGGCCCAAAAAAAATCTCTTGTCAGGTTGATCATGTAGATAGGAGAATTGAATGAACTTTACAGCTTTTAGTGTAAAGGAAAGTTAACCAGGTACTAAATGTTCTCATCAATTCCAGTTAATGTTTAAACTATTCACTTTTTAGATAACAATCCTCAAGTAGGATTTTAAGGATTTTATCTAATTTAGGAAATTTTCTCAAATTCACATGCCTTAGTTGGTGAGAAATATTAATATTACTATTAAATATCATCAATACTATTAAGCTCACTTAATATTAATATTAAATATCAATATTATTAAGCTTACTTAAGCGAAAAAAAAACCCTGATTTTATAAGCAGAACAACGTGGCCTAAATTACATTACATATTAAGACACCTTTGACCTTAACCTGACTTTTATGTCTGGTTTTGTGATTACGGTCAGACATTTCCTCTTCGTTGCATCAATACTATTTCAACTTGACAGTAGAAAAAGCTAAAGAAAAAGCAAAAACAATATTGTGAATTCCTTTAGGTGCTCACTCATCTGATTCTTATTCAATACCATGCCTAGTGTCTGTTCACCTTTTTAATTTTTAATTTGACTTGAAGGATTTACAGCATTTTTCCATGACTTGGTTGGCGTTCTACTGTAGAGGTCTTTGTTGTATTTTTCACTTGATTTTCACTGGTTGACTTTGGCCAAGGAGTCGCCCACTACAGCAAAAGCCTGGAATTTTCCAAATGATGAACGCTTCAAGCTCTTTGATCACCTAAATGGTTATGATAGATGACTGTCATTAAAAGCAGTGGCGCTCATCTACGTGATCCATTCTGGGATGTTTTGATTGTGCTCCCTTAAAGGCACAGACCTGTGAAAGAAATGAATGCAAGCCCACAAAATCAATGCAGCTCTGTAGCATTTCGTTTTAAAATAACAGGATTGAGTATCGCGAGTTGAGCTCCTAATCCGCTATGCCGAACGAGAGGTAGAAGTCGAGGGAAATATGATTAGCTGAAGGCCGCACACGTTTTACCTTGGACAAGTCATCTATTCTTCTCCATGTACTTAAAAAAACACATGACAAACCTTCGGTATATGCATTTAATCCTATTGAGAAAAGCAAGCAGAAAGTGAAACAGATTAGGGATTTTGAATAGCTATGCTAAAACTGGTCTGTGGCGATAACGAATACCAATACAACAGAGAAGGAAATTAAATCTATATACATAAGTTTTATAAAACCTTTAAACCAACATTGCTTTCTATATCAGCAATTCAAAAAGAAACCCCATGGGTGCATCTTGAAATACTGTATGTTCCAGGGGATCTATAATGAGATGGAGTGGGGTATATTCCATGAACTATACATGACTGGAAGCAATACATCACATGACACGGTAACTTAGGAACACTATTTTCTTATGGTAGTGAACGATTTTGAGGACAAAATACTACAAAGCTTGATCTGTAGTAGTGAGCAGCAACAAAAAGATGTACTGGAAATTATTTTTAAAAAAATACAGCAAATGTGGTATGTGACACGTCTATTATTGGATGCCCTTTAGTTGTACAAGGTACAACCAAAATAAAAGGAACTGCATAAGATAAATATGGGTGCACTCAACATTGCTGCGTGACCTCAGGTCAGTCTACTGAAATGGTCATTGCACGCTCCACACGAAAACCATCTTAAGCTAGAAACTAGTTTGCAACATGCATCGATGACAGTTCACATTTTAAATCATCAGTTGGTGCTGCTGTTTTGGCGAGCAACCAAAAACCGCCAAGCCATAAAAAGTTAATTTGTAAAGTAAAATAACAGCAACAGCAAAATGGAATGTGCTGCCGGGTCTTGTTTTATTGAATGTAATTCTGTCCAGTTGGTTATCTTGCGCTGTAAGTAAGTTTAAAGTGTACTTATGAGATGTGCACAGCGAGTGTCCTGTGCAGTTTTGTATTCATCACCACGAAGCGTTAGTCGTAACCTGCGGTCCTGTTTTCGCAATTAGACTCTGACAGCAAGTCGAGTGCACTACCAAGAGCTGCAAATGTCACTTTGGACTTTTTTTGGACTTTTGCCTCCATCCGTCTTAAGCGCTCCCCGCTGACACCATCTCTCACTTTCTCTCTGTGTGTGTGTGTGTGTGTGTGTGTGTGTGTGTGTGTGTGTGTGTGTGTGTACATGAATGTGTGCATGAGTGGCACAAAGCAAGTGTATTGGTCTCCGAGGAGCAAGTTAACCCTGGGGTACAGAAGCAGGGAGTAGCAGCTGGAGAGCTACTCTCCCTTGGTTCCTGTTCCAATTAATTAGCATGGACAAAGACGTTTATGTAAACACAGACGTCTGTCGCCCACACGCAAATGCACACAGACACACACAGTGGGGTTTAATGCTAGGAAGCTTGACTTTATGCTATCTTGCAAATGAGAGCCTCTTGTTAAAATTACAACAAACAGATTTTGCATCCTGCTACTTGAAATGCATTCACTCAAAAGCTGCAACATGCAATTTCAGTACATTACATATGGCGATGGGGTTATTTCACACATCCTATAATGTTGTGCCTGCCATATAAACGGCCATCTGTTCGCATATGACTGAAGCTGCTGGAAAATCTATTTTAAAAAAAGAGATGGGCATTTTTCTGCCAGCTTGGTTGGAAAGAGAAATTACATTTACATCTTTTTTTTTTGTCATTCAGCACAAATAGCGCAATTTTGTCCAACCTGCCTATTAAAATGTGCCCATTTGTTAGAGAGGCACTTGGCTTGTCCATGTGGGCATCTGCAAATTTAAGTTAAGATTGAAGGTGTCAATTTCAGAGCAGGCGTGCCTCTAGATTGGGACTCTCTCAGTCTATGGAGTATTAAAACGCGCTTCACTGTATATAGTGAAACTGATGTTCCTGCAGTTTCAAATTCATGACAGCCTTGAGTTTTGGGGGTTCTGGTATCATTCTTGAACATTCCTACCAATTTTCTTTCATCCAAGGGTGACCGATCAGGCCTTCCAGACCTTAGCAACGTGATGACATATTCAAATAACACTTGTTTGTACTGAAGCTCCAGCTATGCTAAAGTCAATAAGTCAGAATAAGTTTACTAAATACCTTGAAGAAGGCTCTATGCAGATTTTGCTATCGGAGCATGTACGGAGTAGGGTTGTCATGAAGTGATTGGAGTGGGCCACCAAATGCAGCTTGGACCAGGGTTTATTGAAGAACTCAAAAGATAGACTAGAGGCTCGACTAGGGACAAGACTAGAACAGAACAGACTGGAAGCTAGAAACAAGAAGACATGAGACGAGAACAATCCGAGAGGGAGTGACACGCAGACAGGACTTAAATACAAGACAGGTAACGAGAGGTAGGTGACGGCAATTAACTTGTGAGCAGACACAGGAGGGGAGGGGCGACGCGAACAGAAACCATGGCAACATTAAAACAAGGAAACGAATGGAGAGGGATCGTGACAAGGGTTTTTTAAACTACTAAAGAGAAGTAAACTCATACTGATAATATGGCTCTCTGAGTATTTTTCACAATTTTCCAATCAAAGTCACCAAAGGCCGGATTGTCTGATCTCTCTAAAAGAAATTATCCTAGAATGAGTATCCTTGGGTCCGGGGTGTAGTTTCGTCAAGATGGTTATTTGTCACTCTACTAAATTGATGTTTATTGTGCAATTTAGACATAAAGCAAAGCAGGATTGCAAATTATAACATTATACTGTTATATACAACATTATAAATTTAGACACTAAAATGTTGAGCCGAACTATGTCATTTTGTCTCAAAAACTCAATGCTAACCCCCAAATTCTAGATTATCAATCGGTGTGTGTAACTCGCTTAAAACTCTGCTTGACAATAAAATAAAACAAAGCCTTCAGCATTTTAAGAGAATGGTGATGTTTGGTCCTGCATTAATAAATCTGAGTTTACTAGCATGTATTGGCTCCATAACATCATGCACATATTCAACTTTATGAATATTTTTTCTATTAAATGCAGGCAAAAACACCGCACTTGTGCACAGTTCTGTTGTTTCCTGTCTTCAAAGCGTTAATCTCGCCGCTTCTACATGACGCCTGCCGCGTTACCCGCTGTCGTTGCAAGCTTCTCAAGTCACATGACATTTTGCTGATGATTGTGACACTGAGCAGATGGCTGACAGCTCCCTTCACATCTACCCGCTGGTGATGTTTTCAGAATGACGTGAACAGGACACACTTGTAAAATAGCGTTGTTCTTGCCCTAAATCATGGAATATTTTCTAAAACGACAGCAGGCTAAAGTGAACAACAAACATACGGTCTCCATGGTGATGAATTTGGCCTTGAATGGTTTCACATAACTGCCAATGAAGAGACAAAATTTGCTTACACTGGTTGAATATATTTCAGTGGAAAACAGTCATCCATTCTTGGCCATTGCAAGAACATCCCAAAGGAGGTCATCCATTTCTAATTAAAGACCCTTTGCAGCTGAGGCCTTGTGCACACACGTCCAAATGCACACGCACGCACGCACACACACACACACACACACACACACACACACACACACACACACACACACACACACACACACACACACACACACACACACACACACACACACACACACACACCTTTGCACAAGAAAGGTATACTTACCGTTTTTTTGTAAGATTTTTAAAAATATTTATGCTCTTTTTGCTATTATTCATACAAATATTAATTAATTCGGACCCTAGTGAGGAGTAGCTATAGAACATGCATAATTAGTTTTACTTCCATCTAGTTCTTTAACAATTTAAACAGCTCAGACTCCTTCATTGCTTTTATCTGTTTAGTTAAATTGTCTGGGATGTTATCACTGGAGAAAAAAGTTCTATACTAATACTTTTTAGTCGAGCTTTGCTTTTCCTCATTAAATGCATGAAGACGAGAAAAGGTGGGAGGGATAAAGGTGATTTTACAGCCTGTCACTATTCTAGTGTGATGCTAATAAATGCCTAGTTTATGCCAGAAAATCCAGATGATCAGCTAAAAGTGGCTGGCAGGTAACATGAGGGCTGATACATATACTCTGTAAACACTTGCACCTGCATGCTGTGATCAGACCACACGCATTAATTGGGCTTGAAAGCCAAGAAAATGTCTGCTCATTTGGTTTCTAAAGATGTATTTAACACTCATTTCACCCATCACGTTGGATATTCAGCATTGCAAATTGCACTAATAAAGTTTATGGTTATGCTCTGAGAGAATTTATCAATAGTTAGCTTATGGCTGGCACTATTAAAAAAAAATCTCAAATGACAAGCAAACTGGCAAAACATGCTACTTAATGAGTCCTCACTAAAAGGCAACAGTAGCTTTTATAGCATATGACTCACTAACATGAGCATTAGCAATCAATTACCAAGGGAGACAGACCAAGAATGCATTACGACACCATTAATTTAAATCGCATTTGTTCAATTTTCTCCTTAAATGTGGAGAGGAGACCTTTTTAAACTAATTGCTTTTTAGGAATGAGTCAATGTAAATTAATAGATATTTTATGTAGGCAACAGTTTTACCTTGGAACGTGTACTAAAACAGTATTTAACCACACTCCTAAAATTGATCGTGTTCGACTTTGGAGGTTCCACTTGGGATATTTTTGCCCTCATGAGTAAATGCGTGCATGAAATATGTGATTCTTCCCAAGATTAATTTTCTCAAACTAATCCTGATGCTTACAGATAAGCGATTTCCAGGCTTTAAAAATAACTTTCATGGATTTTGGAAATTAAATTCTAATTAAAAACAGTGAGCACATCCCTCTGTGTTTCTTCAACCAACCTGGCTTCATTTCAGCTTTTAACGGCAAAAATGAATGCTTTCCACCCCTCGCCCCAACCCTCCATTTTCTTCGCCTATAAATATCACATATTAACTGATTTAACTGCCTGAATATGGTATCTGTTCATTTTAGATAAAACAGGCAAACTCATCGTGTCCTCATCCCGTCATGAAATGAGCATCAAGAGATTTAACAGCCCGATCAATGAATTCTATTGAACTTGGTAACACGATACTGATGGAACTTATTTCTTATCTCCATAAGAGATAAGTTTTGCAAGAGAGGTTTATTTCTCTGGGGGCCTGTTACCATTGTCCAATAGAGATGCACTTTGACACCTAATAAATGTTATGCACTGCTTTTAGTATTTCTCCAATAAAATCACAATAATGTGAGGAGGAGAAAATAAAAAATTTGGGGTAAAGATGATGGACTTGGCAGTTCGTGTGTTAGAAGCTGTCAGATATGCCTTCCAGAAGCTCATTAGCATACATCTTTTGTCTAAATATAGCCCATCTTCCGAAGCTGAAGGGCAAACAAATGAATCCACAGAAAAGGGCCTGTAAGTGATGTTGGATTGTTCCTTTTAGAATCTAATCATTGTGACAACAACGATGCATACGGTATGTTGTAAAAATAAATCAAACTGACGGGCCCGACGTGGTAGTTTACGAGCCCATTTAGAAACGTTTACTATGCTGCTTGTGACGGAGCAAACTGCAAATGACTGCAGGCTGCAGGGATGCCAGGGGAATGTGCTGAAAGGTCACAGGCAAAACAAGCTTGGCTGGAGGGAGGACATGCAGTGACGAGGAAGCACGTATTGAAGATGCACAAATCTGCTGGGACTTCCCTCCCAAAAAAAGTTTCAGAGACTCACCGGTATAATTTGCATAAAGAGAGTGAGACGCAATGTTCCAGGCCTGCTGTGAGTGCATGTGAACCGGCATGTGCTTGATCCAATTATAAATACGAATCATAAAGGTTTGCAGTCTTATGCTTGAAGAGTTGAAATGTAAATGCCATAGACTAAAGGAGTCATGCCCAGAAGAAAACAAAAGTCAATTTAGTATAATTCACCCATCACATATTTGATATTTCCCCAGAACCTCCAAGCTCATTTGGGGTTAAATATTTGTACTTGTGCTAACAAATTCAGTTTCACTTCTTTCATTCAGCAGATTCAACTGGCGGTGCTGGGATTTTTTTTTCCAACGATGTCTCAAGAGGTTCACAACATTTTTTACAAAGTCCCAAAATTCTTCAGAAAACTCTAATAAACATTCATTTAATCAATATATTGGCTCAGCATGAACATGTTGATATGGATAGACAATTCTCATAATGTTTTTTTTTAATACTCTATATATGCCTCTTCTAAAACAAATGAGTCATCCACAGGAAGGTGAGCACCGGACAGCACTCTTTCCTATTCTAGTGTTGTTTTGGTGCGTGGGAGAGAGAGAGAGGAGTCACAAGGGTTAGCTACTCAATGGGCAGGAGAAATTGGTGGAAAGAGAACAGGATGGAGCATTTCAAAGATAAATATGGCATATTTGGGGATGAACAAATTTCCCTCAAGCGAGAGAGAGAGATTTCAACCCAAATCATTTCAAAATGTTTTAAGGTAACCTTGTGACTATCTTCAAAATTCTCCAATCAATTTCTATTTTTTCAATTTACAATACAATACAATGTTGATTATACACACACTAATGGGACAACCAAAAAGACAGTGAAAACAGTCAATTGAAACACAAATTATTATACAGTGGCAGCACAATAACTGTTTCATTTTTTTAAACAAAAGAAATGTGTCTTTGATTGACCTCAAATAAAGTTAATCTGTACACGCAGGCTTTTAGAAATGGCAATAAAAGCTAAAGCTGTAGGATGGAAATGCTCTTAGAACAAAGGTTGTCTGTCACGGAGCTCCCAGTCAAAGTAAAGCGATGACTTCATTTGGAGCTTGTGTGGAGCTATTGATTTATCTCTATCATTGATGAGATCTTGCACATCTCACACAAATTCTTGCTCACTTTCTCCTACATACCTCAAAGACTCTCAAGTAGGATCAAGCCCACCACATCAAAACCGTTGAGTTTCCCATGTTGCACTGTTTGGGTAAGAAACAGGAATGGCTGGTAGTCAAAGTGTATATTTATTTGGTTTTATGATTGCTCCCTTAGTGTAGCGTTAATTCATTTAAAAGCTATTCTGTTATCCATCTATAAAGACAGAGAGCTTAAATTGATACAACGAATCAAATATAAGTAGATGAGTGAGACGCACTGTGCATTTCTAATATACTTTTAAAGACACATCCTGTTGTGCACACTCAAGAGCATTGAAAAATAAAGTGTCTCAATAAGAATTTAAAGAGGTAATAATGTCAGTTCCAAAAAATGACATTTTGTACCTAACAGATGTTAATGTGGTGGTCGCTGTTCAAAATGGTTGTTCACTGTTTGCCCACACATGGAACTTGTTTACATTTCTTGATATTTATCATTACATTGGAGCTTTGTCTGTTGCAATAGCCAATGTTACGTATCAAGCACGGCCATTGTGAAACATTTATACAAAAGAATGCACCATGCCCACCCATAAAAAAAAATGATGCTGCGAGTAGCGCTCATTTCTTAAATATGGGCTCTGTGAAGTCTGTCAGGTTTGGTTTAGCAATATTTTGGACCTGTAATATGAGGTCATCTGACTTCCTTAATATACTGGAATAGACCTTCAGACGAGCATGATTTTTTAGACGTGATGTGATTCATCATCCACAAGTAACATTTTGTACAATACCCAAATCGGATGCTGCTGCCATGCTAAAATGAATACAAAAAGCTTTTCACTGGAATGTGATGACAGGCTTATAGAACTATCACAGAAAAAGGTGGGCTACAATCAAAGTCACCTTAGAATGGAAAAATGCTTCCATAGCCATTCCAACATGTTTACTTATTCATGTTTTTGGATGTTTACAAGAGATGTTTACAGGTCAACTCTGTTTTTTTACCAGGAAAAATTCCAATTGGACTTGAGCAGCCTTTTGGAAAATCTCTGAATTCTGCAATGATTTTGTTTACATGTGTGCTTCCTAGGAGCTGATATTTAGGAGAGAGGCACTCTGAGAGGATAGAAATTGTCATAAAAGGCAACAATCTGTTTTGCAGCCATGATGAAAGCAAAGGTTTCATTCCCTTGTAAGCTTTTTACTCACGACTCTCACGACCCATGACCACACACTGTTTGATCTGTGTTCAGTCTTCCATTTTGGTGAAGAGATTACATGTTGCTGTATTTTCTAATTTGCAAGAAAATACTCGGCATTCCGAGCTCCGCTTGTTTTTCTGAGTTCTTCCCTTTGATCGTTGTAGCCGAATTGTGTAACCTTACTGCATCGACTGATTGTTTGGGTGGCCGGCTGTGTCTGAAGGTTTCATACATACAATCACTGGATTCCCAAAACTTACTGCATTTTGTTGCAGATGGTGCAGAGATCATTCTTTCCAGGAAACTCACAGAAGACATAAAGTGCACGCATGAGGATGGTAAATGCAGCCGTATATGAGACGGAAGATAAGGTAGAAAAGTGGTACAGTGTAAGAACCCAGTTCTACTTGACTTTCTTAGCTCATGACTGAAATTTGGAGTGTGGTTGTAAATGCCAAGAAATGATGTCCCAGATAAGTTTGGGAAACCTTGCTGTTGTCAATGAGACATCTTGCCGAAACAGATATCAACGTTTCAGATGTCTACGCAACATGAGCATCGCTGATCCTCAAGCGCGGTGTTTTTTTTTTTCATTCTTTTAAATTTGAATTGTTTTTGATGTGCAAAGAGACAAAAAAACTAGCCCCAAAACTTCCACAAAGGATTTTTCTGCAAATGCTCTCTTTCTATGTGGCTCCTTTCATTGTGACTGCAATTGTTAGCCATGCATTATTTAAAGGCGAAGCAGAGGAAGTGTATTAACGAGCCATGGAAAGAACAATAGCTAGTTTGCTGTGCCGCAAGGAATTGTCCTGCTTTAATAATCTTGGTCATTTTTCTGCTTGCTTTCGGGATAATGTAATGAGTTTCTTAAATATTACACTGTAGACAAACGAGTGTTTTATTTTATTCAATAGAAAATAATTCAGCATAGCAGTTTTTTAAATGTATGCAAACATGGTGCCGAAGCGACAATTTATTGAGATCACACAGCGGAATGATGAATCTAATATTTGCCCAAACTGGTTAGATTTCAAAACTATTACAAATAGAGAATTACTATTTTTTCTTTTGAAAGGTATTTACTGTCTATTAGTGTTGGTATCGTCTGAAAGCGCAAATGACCACATCAGGGCCTAAGTTAACTGTCTCAAACTCAAAACCTTCTTCTTAAAGTTCATTGCTAACTACAATCTGTCTTCCTATATGAGCAACATATACAGACTGTGTCACTTTTGTCATTACTCACTGCTCTTTAATAAGGCTAACTTAGTATGATTAGATGATTGGATAATTGATTGTACAATACATTTAAATGGATGTACACTGCTTTAGGAGTAAAAAAAAAAAAAAAGAATGCAAGTTGAAACAAAATTTGTGTGCTCGATCAAGTGTTATGTTACACAAGCTCCAGTATCAACACAGGACATGAGCAAACCTCATTTCAGTGAGTAAGTGTTAAGTGAGACGCAGTGTTGTTACTGTTCACTTCATTTTGATTTCAGAATATTAATAAAATGACATAAATCTCCGTCTTCATATCAAAACTTGTTTTTAAATATTATCAGTGGTTTACTTTTTACTACTTGCATGACAGTAATGTCATCATGTTACTAAGAAATTGTCCGTACAGTTAATAACGAACGGTTTTACGCTACAGTGTCACTCCAGAATTCTTTTTTTTTCTGTCTATATTTTTTTCAAATGGATAAAATTGGGAGATGTGAAGGTTATGTTTCATCTCAGAGGTTCTACACTGTAGAACTGTAGAATCTACAGTATGTATCTCTGTGCCTGGTTTCTCTCTCTCTCTCTCTCTCTCTCTCTCTCTCTCTCTCTCTCTCTAGCACACTAACATGCACACATACAATTGTCCTGTACAAGCCCAACTTTTACATTTACATTTATTTATACATTTACTTATACATTTATTCATCATCTTGCACATTATTCAATTTTGAATCAGGCGCTGACATTCAGAGTTCCAAAATTTAATAGCTCCGACAAGAATAGCCTTGACACCACTCTGCAGGGATTCTGTGAATTTGGACTAGTCATCCCCTACACCTTCTCGCGTGAATGTAACATCATGTTCCTGTTCTTACTACTGTAATGTGCTCGTTAAATCTGCCTTGCGTAGTGTTTCCTGTGCATCTTGTCGCTAGGCGATAGTTCTTAGGCAGCATCAGACTTTTTTTTGTATTTGCTGTCATGCACAAACCTGACTCAGTGATCACGCTGCATTTTGCATTCCCTATTTAATCCTTGAGAGTCCATCAGACTGTTTTCAGAAAATGCTCCTGCTGAAGTGTATCCACTGTTTCAAACAAATTGAAACACAATAGCACACATAAAATTTCAAACTGTCATTTTCAAAAAGACCATGTCCCACAAATTTGGACTGAACTGTCAAATCAAATGATGAAGTCTGTATGTATAGGTGTACTGTGTTTTACCTTTGTGTTTTGATTTTTTTTACACTTTCATCTTTTAAAGAAGGGCAATGAGAAAGGAAAAAATACTGGAATTCACCATAAAGTAGTTCGAG
Source organism: Syngnathus acus (assembly GCF_901709675.1). NCBI lineage: Eukaryota > Metazoa > Chordata > Actinopteri > Syngnathiformes > Syngnathidae > Syngnathus > Syngnathus acus. Next base: position 7,904,972 of record NC_051098.1, on the reverse strand, counting down.
TCATCTAAAGCTGAAAGAATTTGGCGCTGTTCACGCACTTTCATCCAGAATGTTTCGGTGCCATGCTACTTGGACCACCAGAGGTTGTGTGACTGAGTAAAATTATGATTACTAGTCCTGTTAGTTCAGTGCTCTGTAAGCATACAATTTTATGAGTATTATGCATTTTGAGTCGTTCCTTTGTGATGTTTAATAAGAAAGAACGTGAGCCTCTTGCACTAGCTGCAAGCTACCTATTGATTTATCTCAAAAGGGTTCCTTAAAAACATGCATGAGTCTTTTGCCTCAAGCTTCAGTACACATGATGTGCTGTACTGATAATTTATACTTATTTTCATTGTGCCAAGCACAACTAATCCACTTTTCACGTATCTATGTATATATTGAACCCGCTGCTTTGTCGATTTGTTACAGCAAAGTGTAACGTCACACTCTTCTGAAGTGAGGTCATTACTTTTCCTTGTTTAGTTATCTGCACCGAAAATAAATCACACGCAAATAATGCTGCCCCGCTCGTTCATGCGTGAACACATTCACAAGAACACGTTCTGTTCTTTTGGCTGTAGTATGTTTATTCCCGAGAGAACACATAAAACAGATGACATTCCTGCAATGAACGATGATGGCTCTCTAACAACAAACCTATTGTTTAGCAAATGGGATACATAGTTAGATGCGGTGAAAATAAATATATCAAAGCATCTTTGAAACAAGACAATTGAGCATTTTAAACAATTAGGGATTTATAATTTTGTCAATGACAGTTTTATTGAAATGTCTTTATATTGTAGAAATTTTATCATTTGCATGCCTAAAAAATACCCTGTATTCGTATCACTGTATTTAATGTATTTAGAAGTAGAGAACGTAGGAGTCACCTCATGCAAGTCAATTAACTACTGTCCGCCATGGCCCACTTGGAAGCACATGTCTGCTTCCAAAACCGCTCGCAAGGGCCATTAAACAGAAGACAAAGGGCAGTTTGGGAAACAAGTGGAGGCTGAAAACGGAGAAGGTTGAAGAACACTTCAAGTAATAGGTGGGGACCAGTGAGTCATAATGAAGAAGGCAAATACCCCGGATGATGGAGATTAGACAGAAAGCCTTTTACTCTCATTATCATCTGTAGGCAAGTGCCTCCCTTATGCATAATCAATTTCATAAACATCTTTCCTTTTCATAAGGTGACTTAGTGAACATTTCATAAACCTTTAATAAAAAAAAAACCATTTCATATAAAAATCAAGAGCCATTTCGATCAAGTACCAACATGCATCAGCCAGTAAGATTAGCCTGTAAAGTAGTTTGATCAACGCCGATCAAACCTACCGTCATCTCCTCTTAATGTGATACTGTACTTACATAAATAAATAAATAAATACATAAATAAATCTAATTTGTTTTGTTAACAACAGCAGGAAGAAGGATTGAACAGTTTGTCATAAATGGACATTATTGTATTAATTTGATAGACAATTTGCTTTTAGGTGGGATAACATTTCCTGCATTACTGCACAAAGGTCAAGGCTACCACTAGATTTAATAAAGGCGAAATGTGACTTGAATGTCACTCAGTTAAGAGGTGAAGTTAAGAATCCATCTGTTTGTCAACCAACAAGCTACTTCATCGTTAATTGAGGATGGCAAAAAGATGGGCGGTGCCAATGTGATTTGTGATGCTTTCACAGGGATGGATGGTTCCTCTGATAGCATAAATTACTTCACTGTGATCTCGATCATTGCTAAAATGGTATGGCTTATTCCTTGGTCTCAGCAAAGTTTTATCAAATACTCCAAAGTTTAATCCTTTTGTGTTTTAGTTTTCTTAATATAAATGCAGATACAAATAGAAAAAAACAATACATAAAACTAATGGTGAACTAAGACTTTTGTGCAGTATTGTGGAATACAGTATTAGTTTTTATTATCATGATGATTATTTCAAAATGGTGTTGTAGCGCTAAGAGACCATCTTGGTCTCAGGACTGGTTTAGAGATCAATTATGAGTCATTAATTGCATTTTAGCTGGGTCAGGTTAGACTGTCAAACTGGGTAAAATAAGGCTCTAGATTTCTATTCTCAAGACCAAAACCGCAGGAAGAGCAGTGCTTCACCTACACAATGTATAATTTGTTTTTGAAAGTAATGACTGTAACCAGGATTATTATACATTATCTGATTTTCAGATGTTGAAAATACCATCCATCTATTTGCTTTGTACGTTATCCTGTTCAGGGTCAATTGTAACTGCAAGTGACTGGGTAAAGTGACCGTATTAGATTGACCCTGGAGGTCATCAGCAAGGCACAGACGTTCGATTAGATTTCACACTGGTTCCATGAAAGTTAACCACTACACCATGAGTGAACACCATTTTCCTGCAAACATTTAAATATAAGCCATCTTGGTTTTAGCCAGCCTATGCCTTGGTGTAGACTCATGTCCTTAAAGACAGTCTTGGTCTTGATCACAACATTCGTCGTGCCCTAATCGACTTGGCTTATTGCCATGTCTTCCAAATGCAGGTTAACTGCTGTGCATTTTATGTTTACCACTGCTTTTAATTAATTGACACTCCACAATTGTAGGTGGAGTGCCGCGTCTTACTACCAATCAATCAGTTACACAATAGCGTCTTCGTTCACCAACCTCTGCTGCAGCTAATTACCCTGAAAATGAGCATAGAATGAGGTAAAAGCTGGTTTCTTTTGGAGCAAAGCTTCCTGTGTGCGAGAATTAGTCACATGAATATGAAACTACACACAAAGGACGAATTTCAGAAAAGATAACTGCATATTGGTTGAGTACAGATTGCATTTGGATCGCTTTGTATAGTTTCCTACAAGTAAACTATTAGCCTTACATACTGTATACCATCCTAATGAAGGATCGAGATGGAGGAAAGTATTTCCTTCCATCATCATAAAGTAGCATGTGTCTGAATCAATACTCTTTAAAATTAGAGCATAGCTGTACATATAAGAGCAGAGTGCACTCTGTCTCGACTCCATGTTTCAGTTCAACTTTCTCATACAATTTTACAATTCAAGTAGGGCACACATAAAAGATAATCCTCTGTGATAATCCTGATTCTCACCTTTCTGATCAAAGCCAGCAAAGACCAAATCATCTGATGATTACCGTGACCATTCATCCTGTGGTTAATGGAGTGTTAAGAGTGACTTTAGTTTTCCCAATTGGGATCACCAATCGCATTATGTTTAATATTTGTGACAGAATATTGTCGTGCGGCGTTGCAATCTAGGATATCTGATTCTGGGCCTATTAAGTATGACAAAATGTTTGCCAATCATGAAGTGAGTGTAAAATAATAAACGAATGCTATGGCAACAGATGCAAAGCTCACAGTGAGAGGGCTTCAGAAGTGGGGGATCAACTCACTGAGTTGAGTGTAATCCAAATCTTACCACAAAAGATGCAGATGTCGTGGCAAGAAATTCTCACAGGTAGCCGAGCTGTTGCGGCTTGTTTTGATTTTCCAGCAGTCTGGATGCCCTCCTGTAGATTTCCGCCTCTCACAGTTTAGTCTGGATTCTACGTGAAGTCATGTTTGCTTGAGACTTCTGGTTTGGGTGACAAGACTTGTGATTGTCAGAGGACAGATTAAGGGTGCGGTGTGCTATGTTATTATCAGATGGCACCCTATTCAAACAATACAATGCTATATTGTCCTGTCATGCCTACTTTGTGTGGCCCGCTGTAAACTGCAATAGTGGTGATAGGGTATAATTATTGGATTATAAAAAGACAATGGGTACCACCAACTTTAAAGTGTAGATATAGATGTGTGCCGGTACTTACAGTACGTGTCTAAAAAGCAATCTATTCTATAGATTGACACTCTAGTACTGCAGAGGAGTATTGCGTGGTTCAGTGATTGAAGAACAGTGTTTTATTTCTCCAAGCCTTGCAATGGCCATTGACTAAATTAAATACAACACAGTCCAGTTCCCTCAGGTGAGGTTTTTTTTCTGATGGTTAATCAGCCAGGCAGTCCATCAGCAAAGGGCGTCTCCTCCAAAGCAGCCGCTGAGCCATTTGTCTCTCCTTTGTCACCTCCTGATTCTCTCTCCTCCTTGTCCTCATCGTGGCTTAGTGGGTCCAGGTCAGACAGGCCAAAAGTGTGCATTTTTGGTTCTGGGCTCAGCAGTGACAGCTGAGGCAATAGGGGCCCATCTCGAAGCTTTGCCGCCATTTCCTTGGCGCTGCACGCAGGGGTGTTGGTCTCATAGACGTCGTGGAAGTTGTTGTAATCGACCTCATAGAAGCCTTTCTCCAAGGAGAGAACCGGGGTAAAGCGGTAACCCCAAAGCACCTCTGTGTCCAGATAGGAACTCCTTGCTTGACACGTCATCCCTAATCCAGGTCCAGGCAGCCGTACACAGCCACACACACATCAAAGGTATGAACGGAGGAACAGACACACATCCGAAATGGACAGGAAAATAAACACATGTACACACAGACAGATGAAAAGAAAAGGGGAGAGACAAGTCAGTTCATTTTTTTTTGCGGAAGCTCAAACTGCATACAGGAAATGCCATGCATCAGTCAAACCACAGCTGTAGGAATTCTGTTAGTATTAAATATTCAAAATCACTTAGATATTCCTGTAAGCAAGATTACCAATTGAGAAAGGTAGCCAAAATATTTTTCTGTGTTATTTTTCAGTGCTCTACTGATCACACCTGCAAAGTTAAAATGTGCAATAATTATGCATTTATGCAAATAATCCACTGGAATTTAGGATGTTATCCAATGCTTTTATGTTGTCAATGCTCTCTGTGACATTTTTAAAACTACTGTAGCTCCCCAAAAGGTGCTAGCAATTGATGCTTTATGAAAAATTAAGAAGTAACATTGAAGTAAATATCCAACCCAAGTTTCGGAGCTGGCTTTTTGTGAGCTTCGATTTTCCCTGACTGTTTGTTTTATTTTTCAAATGGTGAAAGGGCTGTCACTGGAGTAATCCTTTGAACCAAAAACACTGAACACAATTTGCTCAGTCTATTGCTGCCCTTGATAAATAGAGTGAGTCCATTCCATGTGATTAAAAATAGAAGAACAGTTGATTCAGACTGATGCAGTGTCTTTTGTTGCTGCTCAAGAAGGTGCTCATGAACCTTTCTTTTTCAATTCCCTCTGGAAATCGATGGCCCCGTTTCTATTTTCAACTTGTCAAATATTTGCCTTTTTTTAATTTATTATAAAAGGCAGCCTTTGTTTGTTTTTCCAAAATAATGTTTGTTGCTTTTCTTAACTGCTGGGCGGATGTGGTTTCTTAGTTCATACTGAAGTCCAAATGTTTTCCTGTCCTTTGGTAGGTAAAAAAAGGTGCCCTGCTAAATTTCACAAAAAAATCCATAAAGGGATATTTTTTGCAAATAGGGTGTACCTCTTTTAAGAAAAACATTCACATAACATCACAAACTTTACAATACAAATAAGAATGTCTAAAGTCAAGGATCCCAAGTTATAATTCAGATTTTTTCAAAGTCTAACAAAAAAGGTAATATTCCCCAAGTGTGTTTGCTTTGTTGTATACATCACATTAAAAATGTCTCGATAACCATAGAATCCGAAATTGAATGCTTAGACAGTCCTGTCCTGACTGCTCAGCAAAATCAAAATCATAAGCATGTTGTCATCAGCTGTTAAAACATTAGCTGTAGTATAAAAAAGGTTTTATGATTCTGACATTTGACCCTGGAAGGGATTGACTCTTTCTATTATTTCCTGAGTAAAATATTTTCCAAATTGTAGCTTGACCAGAATCCCACAATGTCTTGTGCATGGCTGTCTATTAAAGGCTGTGCAAGGTCAGCGGGATGAAATCAATAACAACAATAATTAAACCATGTTAGAGTTCTCCGCCTTCATCCTGGATTGTGGTATAGAAGCACCCTTTTAAGGCAGACCTTTTAACCCATTAAAGAAGAAACATAAAAGAGCACTTAATACCATAATTAAGGCTGCTCCATTTAGGTGAGCCACTTCCTGATTATTGTGCTGGCTCGACTAATAGGATGAAGCCATCTTGTGTATTTCTTTTCCTCCCATGACATCCACCTGTGATTGTGTGGAGGTCAATGCTAATTGCCAACGCTGCCCGCATATAAAGTCCCCTTGATAATTCGTCAAATCTGTATTTAACACATGTTTTCATGTCAAGTGTTAATACAGTGTGGAAGGGCCAAGGTCACTAGACACGTGTTTGTTTTGTTAGATCTTTTGTGTTTCCCCTCAAGGCTTTCTATGTACGACCAAGGTCTTGAGCTGACTAAGCTTTATCACTCGTGGAATTATTTGTCCTTGTGTTTATTTTGACTATGCTGGGGATATACGGTTTACCGTTTGTAGTCAGGACATGTTCTTACCAAGTTTTCTATGTGGCTATTTGTTGCAGTTTAGGGCTTGTTGTTGGAAAATAAAAAAATAAGAGGATTCACCATCTAAGAGGATTTAGAAAGAAATATTGTACTCATCTGTATACTTTGCCTACGCACTTATGTTAGCCGAATATTTTGTGAACACTGAAGCCAAATTAATGGACAGTACTAATGACCAGTAGCGAGACATTAATATTTATTTATGTTTTCATTGGTTGTTTTGATATGCAGTAATATTCATTTATTTTTTTAAAGATTACTGTACCATTTTTCCTCATTTAATGACGCTTCTTTTCACCTTAAGTGCCTTAAAGAAAAATGATCACATTTGGTAAATTTATTTCCCTAAAACTCACCCAAAGAAAAATATTTAATGCTAACTTTTACTCAGACTTAACTACTACTAAATATTCAGGGGAGTAGGCTGCAGATACATACATGAATTGCGTACCACATAAATGTAGTGTTATAGAAGGCATGGTGATAAATAAATTGATTCCTTTATTGACTAAGACAAAAAAGCATGACTAGCTTGTAATGTTTACAAGTAAACAGTACATCTTGCACATCATAAAAAAATAGATTGTGTTGCACAAAACACTTCTTATTTGATATATAAATATTAGAAAGGATATAAGATAACAAAACTGTCATATGTGGACGATTGTCAGAGACCGTTCTATAATGAAAACAAAAGGTTTGTTGTCGGCAACATAGGCACACGCGACAGAGCCTCTCTGACACAGAAACTACATTACGTATATTCACTGCAGTATAGTGATGAAGATGTTTGCTGACTTTGAAGTTGCCAAACCAATCACCAGAATATATCTATAACAAACACATACGCTTAGAGGTTACGAGTGGATTCTTCTGCTATCTGCAGTCAGCTATTATCTGGCTGAACTATGGACATTGCTTCGTAGTGTATTTGAATGTGCATTGGTTGGCAACGTAATGATGTGTGGAAAAAATGACATCAATGAGACTTATTAGCATTTTGAAGAACTTGCAACTTCACTCTGACTCATTGATGATGCAATATCTGATTCATTTTTTCATTTTCCCCCTGTAATATCTTTTCCCTTGCTATAGTACTCCCACATTTGACCGTGGGTTTCATCTCTTCAAATATTAAGTGAGAGTGTAATTACAATTTTGAGCATTTACAGTGTAGAAATGACATTAAAAATACATTTTTTTTATGATTGACTTATTTAGCTACATTGCTGCAAAAAGTGACTGGAGTTGTTGATTTACTCAACTGCACACCGTGGAAGCCTGATCTACTTTTATTCATATAGAGACCTATTTAGGGCTTAACAATCAAATTGTCATTATATGCAATTTATGTCAAGTGGATCTGATGGAAGAAGAAAAACATTTCTTCATTTTTGATAGTAACAGATAACTATGCACATTTTTATTAACGTGAAAGAATTTTTACGTGCATTGATGATGTGTTGCTCTTTTGGTTCGTAACAGAATACAAATGGGCTTTCTAATGGGGATAGTAGAGGGCTCCTCCGGCAGCCCTTCGCTCTGACTTGGACATCCACTTTTTTGATTTTCATATTATGTATTATTTGTGCCCTCTCTGCATCCATTACAACCTGGTGATCCTGAAAGGGGGATCCTTCCATCTGTGGTCCCTTCTCAAGGTTTCTCATTTTCCCCTGGCAGGGGTTTTGAGTTTTTCCTTGTCCTTTTGGGAGCTTAAGATCAGGGGATGCTTTGAGAATAATTGTCAATTTTTTGTCTATGTGAAGCCCTTTGAGACTGCTTGTGATTTAGGGCTATACAAATAAACTTGACTTGACTTGACTTGACTAATGAAAAATGGGCCGTCTACAGTTACTATCCATATTTTCCCTGCTGGCAAAAGGGACCTGTCTGTGTTTGATAAGGCTTTCATTGTCTTCGGTTGAAGATTGGATCTAGCAAAACTTGTGTCAGACTGGCACCAACTCTTTACTGGTCCATTATTGTGTCAGCACCTTTGAGCTGTGGCCACATGTCCCTGGTGCGTATGTTCACCTGCCTTTATTATAGCAAAGAGCCAGCGAACAATAAAGATGTACAGTGTCACTGGGATGATATACAGTATTGAAGATGTCGTCACATAGCTTTGGGTTAGTGCTCTGCCTATATAAAACCCAAACTGGTATTTGATGTTTCGCAAGTCAAACCAAACCCGAGTTTGGGCATGAACACTATTACTAGGGTCTGATTATTATATATGTGATCATTAAAGTAAGCTAACATTTGTCAGGCATAGGCTTGCAACAAGAGTCTCATGAGGGACCGTGCATGTGAGTGTGTGTGTGCGTGGGGGGGGGGGGGGGGGGGGGGTTAAAGGCAATGGCCAGATTTGCACATTGCCCAGTGGAGAAGGACAGTGATGACACTAACCCCTGAACGCCGCAGCGGTTTGTGCAAGCGAAGTGAGGGGTGATTTAATGCCTGGGTCAAGTATCCAGTAGTGTGATCAGGAAGCATGATGACTACTGGTGCTTTGGGAGAGAAAATAAATATAAAAATCAAATGTGAAATAGAGCAGAAATGTTCAGATGCATGCAAAGACATGCCTGATCGCACCAGGGAGCGTTGTGCTTTGTACATATTTGTCTAAGAGTGTAAACCCTTCTAATCAGTCCATGTGTCTCTTTTGTTTAATAATCTCATAATTACTAATACGTATGTACGTATAATACTATGCATTTCTTAAAAATAAATTGTAATTACACACAAATCACAATACCTGCTTTTTGCCAAAGCAGACAGAAAACCTATTAAAGCCGACGATTAACAGCACACTATGGGCCTTTTTACTGTAATCACATCATTAATATGTTTATACCGTATTTTCCAGACTATAAATCGCTCCGGAGTACCAGTCGCACCAGCTATTGAATGCATAATAAAGAAGGAAAAGACATATAAGTCGCAATGGAGTATATGTCGCATTTTTGGGGGGAAATTTATTTGATAAAATCCAACACCAAGAACAGACATGTCATCTTGAAAGGCAATTTAAAATAAAAATAGAATAGAAGCAACAATAGGCTGAATAATTGTACGGTATGCTAACGTTACATGACGCATAAACAACAAACTGAGAACGTGCTTGGTATGTTAACATAAGATATTAAGAGTTATTCCGATAACTATAGCATAAATAACATGCTAACAAAATTACCAAACCATCCGTGTCACTCCAAATCACTAAATCCAATGTAATCTTCATCCTCTGTCATTGTTAAACAACTCCGCTAACTCCGGAGGTAGAAGAAGCGGCGCTTCCTCTTCTACGTCACTTACGTCAGACTCAACGTCAGTTGCAGTTCCAATTATTCCAGCCTTTCTGAATCCTGACACACAGGCCCAGAGTGCCCTCTTGCGATTTAGTGTGAATATAACATGTGAAATGTTATAATAATGTGTTAATAATTTCACACATTAGTCACTCCTGAGTACACGTTGCATCCCCGGCCAAAAAAAACTGCGACTTATAGTCCAGGAAAATACGGAAAGAGTTTGGGAATTGGTGCAGAGACAATTTTGTTACTTAATTTACACAATTTTTACTCTTTTTCAGTAAGATGTTGTAAATTCTGAGTTTGTGCCTGGAAATTCGATTTTTGGAATTTTACAGAACAACCCGGTGTTGTCTGTCTTTTAAAAAGAACAAGCCTTAAGCAGTTTGGAAGGGCTTAGCGTTTACCCAAAACAAAGACCAGCGGTGTGGGTGGTTTAACTTCATATATACGTCAAAGAAAACCTCGAAGTAGCAACAGTGGAAATGTGTGTCTACGCGTGCAAGAGGGTATGGGAGATTTTTATCCTTAAGTGACATTTCCGATAAAATGTTGCATCATAGAAAATATAAACATCAACACCTCTGCCGAACTCGCTCAGCTTTGAGAAAAACTCAACTATTACATTTTTACTATTGCAACGGCACCCACCCTTTTTCACCAGGAATTTTGCGGTATCTATTGAGTAATTTATTACAACCCCACCAAATTGTGTTTGTTTCATACCTGTGGCTTCCACCATGCCCTCGAGGATGACCACTATCTCGAATTCCTCCTTCTCCATTTGCGCCATGGACATCTCCCAGAATGGGCTCTTTTCGTTAATCTCGTGGGAGATGATGAGTGGCGACACCAGGAACAGGCGATCGTCTCCCGTGTCAAAGCCGATGTTTATGTCAGTTTGGTTGAGCGGGATGAACTCCCCTTCCTTGGTCTGCTGCGAGCGGATAAGCTTTGCTCGGATCGAGGCCTCCACAATGTGTGAATTCCTCAGGTCCCCTACCCGAAACATCAGGCACATCTTATTGTCTCGCACCGATATGACGGCCTTGTGTGAGAACATGAGGGTCTCGGCGCGGTTCTTTGGCTGAGAGATCTTGACAAACATGCAGCCGACCATCATGGCGTTCACAATAGAACCCAGTATGGCCTGCACCAAAAGCAGTATGATACCTTCAGGGCATTTTTCTGTGATAACACGATAGCCGTACCCAATTGTGGTCTCAGTTTCAATGGAGAAGAGGAAAGCAGAGACAAAACTGTTGAGGTTCTCCACACAGGGGGTCCATCCTTCTTCATCGGCATGCAGGAGATCCCCGCGGATGAGTGCAATCAACCACCAAAGAAAGCCGAAGAAGAGCCAGTTGACGACATAGACTAGCGTGAAAATAAAGAGACTGAGACGCCAACGAAGGTCGACTAATGTTGTGAACAAGTCACTGAGGTAACGGTAGGTCTCTTGCACGTTCCCATGATGAACGTTACATTTGCCATCCTTTTGCACATATCGCTGACGTGGCTTCTTGGCGGGGTCAGATATCAGGTGTGTTCGCTCTGTTGAGATCTGTGCCTCCCGTAAGTGTTTCGGAAGCTTCTTCACCTATATGGAGAAAGCAGATGAAAAAGCAATGTCAGAGAGTATAACAGTATTTGTCTGCTTTTCAGTAACTAAATGTTAACCACCTTGACGATCATGGAGCTGGAGCTTGTCCCAGCTGATGTTTGGAATAGAAGCAGTAAACTAATAGCAAGACACTGACAAACACAAAGAAACGTTTTTTGCAATGTGAGAAGCCAGAGTGCTTATACCACTTAAGTAAACCCACCGCGAATGTGTACTAATAGCTACAAAATTAAAAAATGTTCACGTCCATTATTACATCAAAGCTTGTCATTGTTATGGTGACCCAACAGCACTTTTTTTTCATACTCTACAAGGTGACAAATCATTCGAGTTGTGTGCAACACTGTAGAGTCAAATCAGCCAATTCAGCTTCTGACTGTAGCTTTTTTAAGACTAATTATGTGTCAAAATTGTACATACCCCACTGAGTTTATTAGGTGTGTGGGGCCGCACGTTCCAACAATAGGTTGAACCCAGTAGCTAAATTGTGTTTCTTGTTGCATGATTGGTGTGGATATATTAGATCAGTGTACAGTATACGGGGAGCAAGGGGGAGAACAGGTTAAAGAAAAAAACCCAAGGACATTGACTCTGTTGGCCCAATTCCAATGAACGATCTGGCTCCAATGCCTCCGCCTCCCTCTCTTTCCCCTGTGTCCTCTATCTTCACACCTTGGATCTTGGCAAGCCTGCATCGGAACAATTGAACATCCTCCAGCTCTCCCAAAGATACTGATTGCATCTTCCACAAAGGGTTATCCACTTTATAGCTGTCTGATGAAGATGACCTGCTTGCAACTCATCTCCCCTCAATCATTGTCTTATTTATAACATTCCGGAGAATGAAATCAGTGACTGTCAAAATCCAAATTCTTGCCACTATTTTTGGACGTGTGCACACGAGATGACACTAATGGAGGATGGCGGCATCTTTCAAACAGACCAAGGACATGCTGGCAACCCACTGACACTTCCAATATGAATTGACAAATTGAATATGTTGTGTTGAGTCAAGAAAACAGCTCCTGCCCCCTTTATGTAGTCAGCCCTTAGCCAGGCATGTATGCAATCCATCGCTCTCTAAAGCCGCAGTAAAGTGACGACACTGTATCTATAGCAGTGGTTCTTAACCTTGTTGGAGGTACCGAACCCCACCAGTATCATATGCGCATTGACCGAACCCCTCTTTAGTGACATTTTTCTTTTTCTTCAAATTCAAGACATCAATGTTTATTACTGGGGGCACAAAATGAGCCGTGCATGAACATCACCTTGTTCAAAGAAAAAAAAACAACAGAATGCATGACCTCAAAACAAATTACATACCTGCAGATCAGTGTGACTTCTGCTGTTGCCTTTGCGAGACCAACTCAGATATGCTTCATCCCGAATTTACACAATAAATCAGGTATGTTCTGACCTCCGAAGTGGAGGCTCTGCCGAACCCTGAGACCGACTCACCGAACCGCTAGGATTCGATCGAACCCAGGTTAAGAACCACTGATCTATAGTAAATGACATCCTTGAAGATACTTTGATTGTATAGTACTTTTTTTTGTAGCATACGCCCGATGTTTTATTCAAGACTTGCAAGTTTCATTGAGTTGTGCGGTACTCACTTGAGCGCCTCTGGATAAACATAAATTCACTTACCCAAGCGGGTATTGAGTTTTCTGCTATCAAGTCCAGGTGAATTTTGTTTAAGAAACATTTAGACAAAGAATTATTGAAAGACCATGCTTATTGATTGACTTTGCAATTAGTGGTTTGATGACAATGCATTCACTGGATGTCAGGCACAGGTCCAGCATTTCTTTTCATCCTGGGGCTAATGGGGTTCATGACAAATACATAGAGGAGCCGAAAAACCCATTTATAAATAGATTTTAGAATATCAAATAAAATCGTGGAGTGCTGAATTTAGGCTACACAGATTTTTAGTTAGATAAGCAGTTAAGAAAATGGATGGATGGATGGATGGATGGATGGATTTGTTTTTATAGTTTTTACAAATCTTTAAACGATAGACCAAATAAAAAGCCCATCAGGCTTGAGCTAACAGAGTGATTAATGAAGCTGTCACAAATAGCGCCACCCAATCTTTGGCCTTCGTAGTCAATATGGTTCCTGCGGGTGACGTCCTTAACACAAATTCATTAGTCCTCTCTATATTACAGTGGTAAGTGGGTGATGCTTTCTCTTATTGAGCTTTCCTGACCACACTCGGGAAGGAAGGACAAGTTGCCATCACGGCCATCCTCCACTGCAAAGCTAACGCCACCCATTTGAATGAGAGTAAAATGCTCATTAGAGAAACGGCTTCAATTACTCTTTCTAATCTGTAATCTACATAACCATTTGTCCGCATTCCTCCCAGTCGGGGTTCTCATCCATGTATGTATTTTTTATCTCCTCTCTCTTCTTGCTCACCTCGCTTCATACCAGCTTCTCTCTGATGTAGTACATGAATAATAGGTTTGGCTCTTTAGTTTTACCTGTGCAGGTGTAACACCTATCTGCATGTTGTGGTCCATGAGGATTCTGGAATCTCCCGCCATCCTCAACTGAAGCTCAACACCTACAGAAGATAGGAAAGTGTTGCCATTATAGCCCAGACATGACTTGCATTCAAAACAAAAAGCAATAAGGTTCTTTGTGAGATGAAATTACAACTATTTAAATTATTTATTGTAAATTTCCCCACTTTGTCAATGACTATTAGACAAAACACAAAACTACCACACTTCTTTGAGTTACAGGGTTTAAAAGGTTACTTGTTGGACAAATGGCCACAATTGCAGATGTGTACCAAATCAATAGCTGTGGGACAGAATCTCATATGTCATCATTTGGAATATTTTTCCACAAATCTATATTATTGTTTTTTCACTAATCTATATTATTATATAGATTTTTTTATTTTATATTATAAATTATAATCTATATTAAAGACATGGGAGTGTAATGTTTACAAATTAATCTCAAATTTGACAATGGCTTGCTCTTTTTGATGATGAAACGTTAATGATTGAACAAACATGACATTTGGGAGTCTCATCAAAAGTGGAAGGACAAGACTCAGCCTGACATCAACAATATGTATTATGAGGTGATCATTTAGGAAGTAAAAATATAATAATAAAGTATACTGATGTAGGCTGCTCACCCATAGTATTTATTTATTTTATTTTATTTATTTATTTATTTATTTTTTTTATTCATTCATTCATTCATTTATTTATTTATTGCACAACCGAACTGTGCTTTACAGGAACGTGAAGTACAGTATTTTTAAAACGGGACGCATCTACTGTATTAGAAGAGTGGCTTTTTATTTTTTAATTGAGGCACATTATCTTTAGAGGTCACTTTTTGAGAAAACATGCTATGCAGTTGCCAAAGGATCTGTTTTTCACATTGATTTTTGGGAATGGCAAAATGTATGAATTATGCTCACTGGTAGCATTTCTGCAAGCGAACAGGCATTTGCTTGTTTGTCCCTTGTCTAAAGTTGTGGGGACATAACAAAAGATCATATTAGAAGCCCTATTTTTTGGTACTAATCCTGTTAAACCTTTCAAGCTTCACGGGGCAATTAATTTAGAGAGCCCCAAGGTGTTGTTTAAAAATCAGCGACTGTTAATTCACCAAAGGAGCAAGGGATTTCCTAGTGCTCGGTAATCAACAGTGCTAAAAGAAACATGGATAAATGACGTATTCTGGCTGACATTTCCTTGTCATCGGTTGCTAGCATCAATCAATCTGATCACTGACCAGCAAAGGAGAAGCAACCAGAAGGCGGGAGAGTAAAAGTGAGAGGAACACATCACAAATCTGGCCCACACAGGAATGTAGTGTTTACAGTGATGGTCCAAAGCAAAGGGCAGAGTGACGTGACAGGCATCCAAGCAGGGGAGACAGAGCATGTGCGGGAAACACACAATGATTCTCACTGAATACATGAAAAATATGCTGTTTTGCAGAATTATGTTTGCTTTTCCCATGAATTTAGCATCTCTCCATGGTGCTTCATGAAATTCAAGCTCTTACAAATTGTCACAGAGACTGATGGGCCTCACAGTAGACTCAACAATCTTGTTTTGTTTTAGTGTTTTAAGAGGGTAACAAGCTTTTATCTTGTTACCAGGAGGGTGACTGGATGCTTTCGCCAATGCTTTCGTGTTTGTGTTGATAACAGGATGATTGTATCTGTTGTGATTCTAAGGAACAGGAAAGAATGGCATGCCAAGCCTTTAACATTGTCGGCGACACACACTGTGGCGGATAAACATCAACAGCAGTAAAGTTAAAAACAAAATAGGAAAAATAGGCCAGCCTATAAATATAACTGCTAAACGCTGGCAATACTTTGATGTAGACCATGTTGCAAAGTTAACACAACTCTATGAGCAAGGTCAGAATGCCCACAAGTGTCATCCAGGCCAGTCCATCATCATTTGAGAGCCACAAAATAAGCCAATTGGAATTTTGTCCTGACACTGACTTAATTCTTTTCAATACGATTGAGCACACCATCAACAATGATGTTGAAGCTGTTATATCAAATTCAAACATGGCTTTTTACTTTACTTCCATGGAGTGGGCACTTTTAAAGCAGAGAGCTTGCATTCAGATAAAGAACATGTTGTGCAGAATATTTCATAGTCATTGAGAGCAGTGTTTGTGAATGTATAGGGAGAAAAAAATAATGAATACAAATAGCTGTGGTATGTTGCAAAGTCAGCAATATCACTTCCAATAGTTTTAAATCGGAATGTAACTGCGGCATTACTGGTTGCTCATCTGTATACATTAAGAGTCATAATTTACAGTTGACTGTTGTCACAGACAAAAAAATATACAAAAGTCATTAAAAAACAAACGAACGTGCAGAATGAGTATTAAAATAATAAGTCAAACAACTATAGGAAGTAAGCAAGTGGAGCCTGTAAAGACAAAAAAAATGCTCAAGCTAGTATTAGTGATAATGATGGGATAATTATATTTTGCACAAATAAACATCATGCTTCTGATGATCTAAAAAAGAAACAGAGCTTCAGAAAGAGTACATAACCTCAGAATGATGTCATATGGTGTTTTCCTGGATTACTCAAATTAAAATTGCCATTGAATAATCGTTTTGTTGCTTTTTACATTACTGTCTTTATTCATTTGAACAACTCCAATCGCTATGTTCAGCACAGTTTACAGTGTGCCTTTCAGTCTCCCTCATCCTAAATATCACCACACATGACTTAGTTTACACTCTGTCATAATGCCATTGTACAGACTCAAAGTGAGACTGAGTGACTGACGGAGCAATGTGCCATGCTCCTACGCAGACGAAAAAGTAGTTCCCTTCAACATTCAACATCATATCACTCAGACAATATCTCAAAGTCTTATTTACTTTCCACCGCATGATAATACATTATCAGATGATTCATTATCAAAAATATCAATGTTTAGATTTCAGTAGTGATTTTAGAGCATGAAAATCTGGTATCAGAAGGAATGATATTTCAGTATTGATCTGCAAACCACAAGAAGACACCACAACTAAATGCCAACGCTTATCTTGCGTCTCAGCATCGTAGTCGTGGAGGCTGCTTTCCTTGAAGTAACAGCAATGAGTTGTTACTTGTAGCGTCACGATTATGTCTCTAGCCTTGATGGGCCCATAAAATGACAAGGACTTCATCCCTATCTTTGTTCACTTGTGACACTTTGAGGTCGGGCGGGTCAAATGACTAAAAATGTCCCCAGCAAGTTTGGCTCCAGGCCGGACTAACACTGATACGGTCATAGACTCGCATATACAAACTTCACACCAACCCTCCCTCTTCGTTTTCCCATTATGTCCGATAGCGAGCCACTGTATCAAGTTTTACCCTTCTCGTGGTTGACCTTCTACGGAGTGACACTGCTGCATTGAGACGTCCCTCTCACTCTGACTGGAGAACAATTTCTCTAATGATATGTCAAACTGTCTCAATCTCTCTCTCACAGACTGAAACCCTCTTCAAACCACCAAAAGTTCTAATCTGCTACTAGTGTCAGACACGGTGATCCAGAGGCATATGTCTCAGTTTCTATCAGCACCTCATAGCTGGAGAGCAAAGGAATGTAGGAGAATAAAAAAACGTATGTGTGTGCGCGTGTGTGTGTGCGTGTGTGTGTGGGTGCGTGTGCATGTCCGTAAGTAATGGCATCAGTGTGAACTTATTTTATTTTAAATACGTTTATTTTAAATGCTAGCGAAGAAAGTGAATGTTTTTGCTGTCCATGTGCATCCATTTTTAAGAAAGTGATTGTAGATTTGGGCAGTAATAGCATTTGAAAATATTTTTTTACTTGCCTACTTCTCTACAGTCAGCATATGAATTGCACTAAAATCTATTTTAACTGCAATTTTACACCAGTGGGTGTAGCTGTAATACAAGTTGAGCTAAGAAGATACCCAAATGTCCCTTGGTTCAATCAGCAAAAGATTATAAAATATCAAAAAGATGATGTCGCCTATTTCCCATCCCCTATTCCTCCCTTTTATCTGTGTTAATGAGCTGCAAATGTATGTGAATGTATTTCACCAGGGGTAAAATATGCTCACGCTCACTCGATGCTTACATAAACCTGTAAAAAAAAGGGGGGTGGGGGGTGAAAGAAAACCTTCCCATGTGTAGAAAGCACTGTATGTGCTCTCTTCTCACGTCTTAATGGCACTGCAGTGATTAGCAGTCTTTTATTTTGCTTAAATGATCTACAATCTGCATAAATTAGTCTTCCTTTATTAGTTATGCTGATTTATCGTCATTCTACAATAATCTGGATGCAAAATAAGGAAATTTAACAACAACTCATATATAGAGCTATGTTTGTTTGCAGTTAATTATTTCGATAGTGTTCTGCATTGTTGATCACATGTGAGTCTTACACTCTTCCTGCACCCACAATTAGAAATGTAGTAATGCAGACACTGTGTAGATGCAGGAATTCTCAACTGGGTTTAGCTAAACTGGCACAACCTGATTGTTTATCATCTAGACATCCGAAGCATCTCTGCTATTGTCTGCCTACCTTAACAAAAAGACTACTCTTTAATTACACAAAGAATTCACCACTATTATAAGATTCAAGTCAGATAAAAGGAGTCTTATCCTCATTGACCGCAGGACTAAATGTTCTCATAGTATTTCATCACACATACAGTAACCTGCTGCTCGCAGATAAGAGTAAAATCAATTAATGAAGAGTGGACTCTCTTTCAGTGTCATTAGCCACTTTTGCACTGCATATCACTCAAATAGACTCTCCTCCATTTGAGATGCTCTGTCTTCATAGCTGCGGTAAACTTCTCTGCTGTTTTTGCCCTTCCAATTTCCACACAAACACATTGTGGTCAAGACAATACAATTCAACAAATTCTTCATGCCACTCATTGTGACAGCGCTGAAAAGAAAATCAACTATTACTTTAGCCCTTGCAGACAACACATTACCATGACAACAGCTATGGTGCATGGCAGGATTGAGTGCGAGTTTAAATAATCTACAAAGATCACTAGCTGGATTTGAACCTGCAGAATCCCAATACTAATAATAATAAAGAAATGTGCCATGCCCAAGAAATGTGTCCATAACCACAATGACCATGTCATAGAAAACCAAATAAGTGTAGGCTATAATCTTTACGGTCAACCTACTACCTCTGCCTTTTTTGCACGTGAGCCTTGAAAACCACGAATATTGCTGCATTGTTAAGTAGCTGCAGTATGAAAGGTGACCTGAACCCATTTGTTCTCATTGTAGTATTTTGAAAATACAGTGTCCTGCTGTGAGTGTGCATCTCCAGTGTGTGCGTGTGAGGTCAAAAGACAAAACGGAAAGTAAAGCTGAAATATCAGTCAAAAGGTAAAGGAAGCTTCGCACATGCTGTACTGTACCTATGCAGAAATATATACGTAAGCTTAGTGAGGCTTTTGGCGACTCAGTAGTGGGCTGTTCTATAAATCTTGCTTGGCATCGTGGGCGCAGTTAAATTTGCATTGGTTGATTTATGAATGTTTTTTTTTATGGTGTGATCGGATTACATAAGCAATTTTAGACTGCTTAATATATTCATGCAATGTCAAGCACCAAGTTTGCAATAATACCCAGGAACTAAATTTTAATCATGTTATTATTCTGGACTGTTACATAGAAACATGCAGTATATCGTCACCATCTGATGGCAACTTGATAGTCAATTTATAATGGTTTTGACTTCTTAACATAGTCCATATTTATGTCCTGGTAGAAACTGAATCTGTTGTCATTGAAGGTGCTGTCTCAACACGACATGCAATGCTATTTAAATCATTTCATTTCATTCAAATCATGGAATTCATCAATTCATTTACAACAGCTCCACACAATCATCTTTTTCATATGACAGGCTGTGCTTTCGCGCTGCTGTTTTGGTTAGCAATTGAGTTCAAATGGGCCCAGAAGTAACTTATTTGTGAACAATAGCGAGCTAGGGTAATTACAGTTGCTACCTGTTCTTTTCTTTGATGTGAAAACTAATGCATCTATTTGAGTGGCTGTTAATTTGTTTTCCATGGACGAAACACCCAGCGACTAACTAATATGTGACGAAATACTGAACAACATAAATAAAAAATAACTTCTTTAAGAACTACAACGCATATCTAAGAATTGGACATGTACGGCTGTCTCCATTCCTTTTCTTAGGCTCGAGATATAAATGAGTGGGTGCTGTGGAAGCAAATGTAGTAGTCTTCCTTTGAGGTTGGCGTTGCCCCCATGTCCCCTTGTGACATATGCCCTGAATTTATAAACAGATCCAGTTGTCACAATGACTTTGGAGAGTCTCCTAATGAATAAACCTTTGCCCTCCATTGCCCGTTTATTGGGGTTGAAGATCTGGCCAGCCTCGTGGGAGAGGTGCGCTGAGTCGCAGCTACAATGATGATGCAGATAATAAGGTCAAAAGGCCTTCTATCAGAAACAGTTATGTGTTTGCTGTTCACACTTCCCCCAGCGCACTTGAAATAGCCAGTAATGGCGCAAGCAGCTGTGAGCAGGCTCATTAAAGATTATGCTGGTGAAAGAAGCTTGTGAGAAGTGTCTAAGGCTTTTGTTGCTGTATTTTGAAATCTTGCTGTTTGAACATACCTTGCCTTTCCTCTGTTTAAGTAAGAGAGCAGTGATGCCTCACTTTTCATGTTTTTCTTTAATCCATTAAAAAATAATGAGTGATTCGGAACGACGACCGGCTTTAAATTCCCCGTTGAGACAATAACGGGCGGACTGAGGCTTCGGGGGAGCTGTACTTGATTAATACGGCCGCTCAGCCCACTGCCTTGCCATAAAAGTTTTACAGCGACTACTTTCCGGATGTGTGTTCAAGTGAGTACCGAGGGTTTGGTGGTTGAGATGCTTGTTCCGAGGGAATCAAGGTACATCATTTTTAGTCAATGATTTGGTGTAGCCTACAATATTCATGAAAGCACAACCAGTAGCAATATCCCCGTGTCCACTCTTTCATCTTCTGCTCCCGTTGAATAGCTAAAAGGAAAAAAACATGCTGTGTGTCTGTGGTCCCTACACTCCTCCTTCTTTTCCTCCTCCTCCTCCTCCTCCTCCTGTGCTTCCAGTAACGCAGATGTACATTCACGCCGTAAACTCCTGCATTGCACTGAGAGCAACTACGAGGCAGCGCGCGTTACACGAGGGGGGCTTCTCTCTCCGTTTTTGCGTCACAGACACCCCAGATGCACGGCGCTGGCTGATATACGCATCACCGCAGTCACACTGGTGATAAAAGATGAGAAGAGCAAGATGTGATGATGTGATGAGATTGCAGGCTGATGGAGGAGGCTCATCCAGTCACTTTCCCCATCAACACTTTTCCTTTTCCCTTGAGGTGTCAGATGTTTCCTTGCTTTCATCCAAATTTGTGGCTTTAATTCCTCCCTCTACTCTTCTTCTACTCATGCCACCTCATCTGTACAATTTGTTCCCAAAGTGATGTATACTTTTCATTTAGCAAGCGACTCCGGATGGGGATGTTGGCTATGCAACGCAAGCCATCATGCAAAACAGATGCCATCCATCGATACAATGCTACTGCTATCATCAGTCATATGTATCAGGCTTACCTTCCGGTCTTTGTGGGAGTAGTTGTCCCTTCGAGGCATTTCACAACTACTCCCCTCTCCAAAACTGTGCCTCCTTTTTTTTCCCCGGCTTCTGCCTCTCCTCTATAGTCACCCTGCTCCTTCTGTTCCTCACAGCTCTGTATCAAGTGTGAGCAAGGGCTCTGTGTCTCCGGTAGAGAGGCATGGGTGGGGGAGATAGAGGCAGACTCAGAGTGGGAGAGAGAGGACAAGACAAGGGGATGTAAATATGCGCCTGGCGTCTTGATTGCTTCTCTCTTGCCACTTCCACGCACACACATTTCCCTTTGGATTTGTCCCTTACGTGTATATATATATATATATACGTGTGCTTGCTTGTGTTGTGAAAAGTCAAATACAGTTTTGCAGGGAGAGGTTAGAAAAGGATATGTTTGTGTGTTTAGCATTGAACATGCAGACAAAGCAGTGCCAGAGTGTGGGGGAGTGTGGCGTAATCATTTGCCAGAAAATGCCTTGAAGGTTTGAATGAGATGCAAGAAGAAAAAAACGTTTTTTGAAAAAAATAGACAGGGAAGACAGTGGGACCATAGGGAGTAGAAAGGTGAAGAGTAGCCAAGTAGCCTACACTTTAAAAGTGCAAGAGGTCATATTGACCCAGATTTCCTCATGAGAAGTACACAAAAAGTGTTGTATCATACTCACTACTCTGCCCACAACTCAACAAAAAAAGTCTGTTCTTGACAGACACTAATATATCATCGCCACTGCTTAATTAAGGCTCATCTCTTTGGGGAGAGTTTGGGGCACTTGTTTTTTCATTTTAAAATTGCACCGTGGTAAACGGAACCCTTGTCACCTAGAATTAACAAAAATGGAAAGGAGAGTTTTATTTGAGAAGAGAGAGCAGCAACAATACGATTGGCTGGAGCAAAGATGAGGAGATATTGCAACATCCATAACTAATGCTCAGTAACAGAGTACAATAACATTTGTGCATACATTTTTTTTAATGCTAGCCATTTATCATCTTATTTTACGAATAACGAATCTACTCGGCCAGTGAACCACCATTACTTCCCCCCCCCCTCCTCCCCTTGATATTGTCTAATAATATGCCATGATGTTGTAGGAACATATGCCAGGACATTTACACCCATGGCTTGAGTGACAGATTTTAATTCCAAGTTCAATGGAAGAGGAAAATATATCTTTGGATCCACATCAAATGAAAATCAGAACGTTAGCTGGACATCCATATATATTATATTATTTGCTTACTACTGTGTTGCTATTGTCCTTTGTTTCTGGTGTTCAGTGCTATCTTTGCAGGTATGGGTCACTTGAATACAACTATGTTGGATCGAGCACAATGTAAATCTAACATAAGTCATGCTTACCACTGTATGCTCATACATGTGTCCAATACTTTTAAATAACTTGTAGCAAAATGTACGCTCATTTTTGCTTTATGACTGAGATATGTGTCCACATGAATGCACACACACGCACACACATACCCCAACCCATAAAGATGTCACACATTCGGGATGTCAAGATTTTATTGCCATACCGTGGAGTAGGTTTCATGTTCCGCGTTTAAAGGAGAAGGAGATGGAGAAAGAATAAAGGATGGGAAGCGCTTTGACGCCGCTTGTCATCGTAAAGTCTCCTCATGTACTTCTCGCTTTGAGTTTAGGTGAAGATTTATGACTCCGTCTTGGCCTTTGTATCCCACTGACAGCCCCATCCCCCCAAACTCACCCCATGGAATTGCCCTGCCACAACGAAAATGGAAGAAAACTGTCAGATTCTGCTTGTGGTACCGGCAGCGAACGGCCAGGGAGCTAATTACAGGATTATAGGAAATCAAGTAAAGTCTCTGCAATAATGAGGAGCTTGGGATCTGCCAGAAGGATGCAAGTTCTGGGTCATATGTGCACCCTTCCCTCAAGCGCTGATCATTTTCATTGTAATGAATAAAGTCTTCCTTCATCTGCTTTATTGATCTGTTGTTCAAGAGCCCCCAAGTATCTACAATTATACCCCATCTTGCATGCTCACCCTGTGGAGAAATTCATCTATTTAACTGTACTGCCTGACATTAATCACATATCTTGCAATGACAAATTGCTGACACATTCATTACTGAGGAAACCTGTGTACGGTTCAGCGGTATTTGCATAATAGGACTGGATATCACTTTATAATAGGGTCTATTAGTCTTGTAATAGGCAACCTATTAGAAAGATCAAACTCTGGCTGCCCTGCTGGAGGAAGATACACACCACAGTGTGTCTACAGTGTAATTCGATATCCACCAGTGCAGACTTGCATATGGAGTCATAATCATACTCCTCCAGGAATGAACAATCCTAATTTGGACCAGCACCAAATTATAGACCTTCATAGTGCTACTGCGTGATCCCAGATATTGTCACAAAGGCTGGGATCTTCGGCCGTGTTCAAACTTGAGTAATTAGTCCTGATCCAAAAGCACATTTTGACATTCATGGTAGGCATGTTTTCATCCTCAGACATTTTTAGCTTCCATATCCAAAATTGCCTTTGACCATCTTTCAAGTCAATGATCTGCTTGGTTACATTAGTGTATGGCAAGGTTCAAATCTTTTTACATCAATTATTGACTTCTTCCTCGACGACGCTTTTGCATTCGCCAAAACCAAATAAAAAAAAAAGAAACAATCAGTGATTAATGTATGACCCTCTTTGATGAAGAAATTATTATAAGTAAAAGTTCTAATTTTCAAAGTTAGATCATGTCCACTTCACCCTTCAGTGGATGTGGATTAAAAGTATCAACATTTCATCAATTCCTCCTCCCCATTTTTTTGAAACGGTTCATAGACTCGGTTGGGTGCTGGAGACGTGCTGAGACTAGCAGTACTGACTCGTTTACAGTCCATAGCGTTTGACAAGCTGTGGTCCTCAAGCAATCATTTCATAGGTCATAACTGAGAATATTGGGTCATCCTTAAACCTCACTAGCCAAGGCTCTGGGTCTTTTTCTTTCATCATCACTTGTTCTCAACCTCCTTGTAGGATTCATTATCTCTGATTGAACCTCTTGTCGGAGGCTTTGGAACCGGAGTGAGCAGCCTTGTCGCACCCCCTTCCCCACCACCCTCCAAAAAAATGTGCAAAGCTGTTAAATAGATATGGAAGGACAACCTCAATAAGCTTATCAGCCCAGTCATGAACATTTACTTGTCGAAACAAATGCGTGGGTCCACACATACTGCTGAGTTGTTGCATGCAGAATATTTAGCTAGTTAACCAAACGGACATTTTGCATTTTGTGCTGAGAGTCAAGGGTGGGTGGGTGATGCTGGGCAGCATTAAAACAGCTCGCACCAAGGGTAAATTCTAGTTCCGAAAAATATGTGAATTATTAAAAATCTCCAATTGCTTTTAAAACAGAACATCTCTCCAATAACAACATATTGGTACAACATGATTATTATTGCAGGGTGGGAGAAGCAGGACTACAAGCAAAACAAAAACAATGGACCATCTTATAGTTCTATCATCATAAAGAGGGTTAAGAGAATGAGTACATCTATTAGGCTTTAAATTATGAATTGAAATGAGTGTGTGGCTCAACAGAGCAGTGCGGTGTTACATAATTTAGGGATGCTGTACATTGTGTCTCTTATGCACAGAATTTCAACGTATGCGAGTGGAAGTGGGACACTGAATGAACTTGGTTCCTCTCTCTGCAAAGACAACAAACAAAACCAAACACAATTACAGTCACTGTATGTCGCAGCACGATCTGGCACGGCCGCGTTGTTGCTGCAGCATCACCATTAACCTCCCTGCCTCTTGGCCTTTAACATTGAAACTGCAATTCAGTTGCTATTTACTTGTAGGATTTGCAATGACAACATTTCATTTCTATTTGCCCTAAAAATGGTGCTTGTGCTGTCTTTGACGCCGTGATTTGTGCTCTTGAGATGATCATCGAGTGGTTATATTAAACACTCATCCTTATGAGTGATGAAGCAGAGCTACAACAAGATTGTCTCTCTTTCTTACAGTGCATACATAGTAAATTGTCGGCATACAATTAAGTAGATGGTGTCAGTATGGAGCCCCTAAACATGGAGCGGGCAAGCATAGCAATGTGAAGCAATCTATCATTGTGGGTATCGATTTCTCCGCATGATATGGAAATAAAGTTACAGTATATACAGCTTGGTTATGGATGTGGTCACAAATTTGTGTTTGGGTCTTGAGCAACTGTGATGGAATTTTTAGTGGACATCAAGTGTCAAAATAGCTGCATCCTGAGATGTATAAACGCTGATGGATTTTTCTGCTAAATAGATACATATTCCACAAAATCAATATCAATCAGAATGCTGTGTTAAGGCTAGTGGTGACCCATAGATGATGTTGTAAAGAAAATGTTGACTTGGTCCAAAACCATCATTTAAGATCTTAGTGTGTTAAATTCCTAGGATACGTTGCAGATAAATGTACACTTCCATGTTGAAATGTTTTATTGTGGGGGAAAAAACACACCAAGATGAAGCATTTCAAAACAGTTGCCACCATTAATATGACCCAGAGTATAACCTGTGGAACTCAAATGAAAATGAGGGTAAGCAAAAATAAATGAATGATGTCATTGCACAAGTATGCACCTTCTTCTTATATGTGGGGGTGTGGCTTTTCAGAATAAACAAATCATATTCAAACCCATGTTAAACAGGATTTGCCACCATTTAAAGTGTCTCTGGTCAGGGTTCAAGTATGCTTTTCTAACATTTTTGTAGCCACAACATAGAGGTTGTCTCTGGTTCACATAGAGTTTCCACAGGATCAGGAGGGTTTCAGTGTTTAAGGCATCAGTCAGGAGAAGGGCTCAAAAGATTTTCCAAAGCACCATGGAACACAATGTAAACAGCCATCATCAAGTGCAGAAAAATAACTGGACATCTACTACAAACAGGACATCTCTCTAAAATTGATCAAAAGATGAGCTAAAAACTGCAAATACATTTTTTACAAAAACCTGGAACTTCAACATGGACGTATAGACTAGCCACTGTGCATCAGCTTGGTGTTTAACTAACAGGCCCAGACTTCAGACTTAACAGTGTGAGTCAATTGAGATGAGAGGAAAATAATTTCAGTATATATTTTTTTATGATGCGTTTTAGTGGTGTGCAATATGTGCCATTGCGACACACTACACTAATCTAATCTTTGCTTAGAATAATTTTCTTTTATTTCATTATTTGCCGTGATGGTTTTGTAGAGACAAAAATCCCAAAGCTACCTACAGTATCCCTCTGGGCAGAAAGATTTTGGAGGTCTCTGGGAACCTTCCTGCAGTGAGTCAAGCATGATAGGAGGTAACCCCGCAGCAGCAGTTTGCTCTTCTCTCCAGAGCACTGTCATTTTAAACAGTGCAAAGCCGAGAAGCTGCTTCTGAACACGTCGTGCCATTTTTATGCCCTTTGAAGAAAATTACTTTGAGACAAAAAAAGATGGAAATGAAAATAATGACCTAGTCGTAAAAATGAAACTAAGAATGAGTGAACTATGAGATGATGGCTGTGTCGTTGTCCTTCAAGCGGGAAAATAGCTCTGCATTGTCAATCGATGTCACTTAGCTCCTTTCTCCTCAATCCGGTTACCATCTCACACATGCCACTGGCCAAGTAGACAGTAAGATATGAATGAAAGAAGTGATTTGAAGTGGCGCTTTATTCCCTTTCTCTTTCATTGACTTGCTTATTCCAGTGATGGAGCAGCCTAATCAAGCTGAAGTCCTTTGAGTGGGGGATTTGTGACAGAAAATAGAATCACAACATGAGTCCAGAATATTGAGTGGCAACAAAATTACACATTTGATCATTTTGTGACAATGGGAGTTTAAAGACTGAAGGCTGAGGGAAATCCTTAGAAAACAAAAACAGAAACATGGCCACACATCATGGTAAGGTAACCACAAAGACGTCTGCCACGGCAATGGAAAAGTACTGGTAAGGCAACTTTAATTCTTGTGAGAGGTTACCTTATTTATTTTCCAGCAGGTGCCCATATTTTGGTATCCACATACAGTAAATACTTCAAATGGGCTAAGTAGTCAACTAATATGAGTGTGTGAACAATAGAATCTACAAATGGAGTAAAAAACAGTTATAGTTTTACCCATTTTTTGGAGGGGGGGGTCTTAATTTTTTTTCTCAAGTGGTTGTCAAAACTGTTGACTAATTGGGACCTGGTGCCGGAGGAAAGAAATACAGTCTATAGACAGCTCCTGTTGCATTGCCCGCAATAATTATTTCCCTTTGCACTTACCAAGACAGTTTGAATCAATAGAAATGTTCAGAAAATATCTGGTTCCCCCACAACAAAATATGCACAGTATATGTAAGCACAACAATTTAAAGCTGTATTATTACTAATGTGTTCTTCCTGGGCCATTTCATTACCCTGCATCGTTTTCATTAAAAACCACATATTTCTACCAACAACAGTAAACACACTCATTTGGAGGGTAACTGAGGTTACATATTGCTATATTATCACCCAGGAGACTTCACTGAGTGGACCAGCAAGTGGAAAATCCCCACAAACCCTGCAGGCTTATATTCTCGGCCGTATGCTCATACAGGCATGGCAGCCTACAGGCTCCCATTGATATGCACATTGCAGCCAAAGGCGTCAATACTTGGTTCACAGATCCTACAATAATGTGACTTCAACAACTCCTCCCCTGAATATTGCAGACACAAGTCATCCGACCTAAAGTAACAAACAAGGTAGAAAAGGGATGAAGATACAGTATGCATTAAAGAAATGATTCACTGCTTGCATCTACCACAAGTGGGGAAAATGCTGCATAAGCACATTTCCTCTACATGGCGTTGCAAACGAGTGACATTTAGCACGATGCCACTTTTACACTGTGAATGATGGATATGGAATATAAATGCTCAGTGACATGATGACCCAGCAAAATGACTGTCCTCAGTGAACATCACCCCCATCTCTCACCACGCACACACGCACGCGCACGCCCATGTAACCAGTCTAAAGTCTGCCCAACTGATCACTGAATATGATCCTTTTTTTTATTGATTGATTGATATGTCTTTATTTTGAGCATATTTAAAACATGAAAATGGTAAATAAATAACTAAATACCACTTTAAAGGGCCATATTTAAGTTTCTCTAATTCATAGGTCACAGAATTAATTGAAATCCTTTGACCCAAGTGTATACAAATCAAATTATTTTGAGTGTACTTTACTAGAAAACAAAGGTAGTATATTATGCATGGAAAAATACAGTAGCAGCCATAAAACTGACTGACAGAAACTGATACAGAAACTGCTATTGTTCTAAGTCCCCTTGCCAATTGGTGGAGGGGGGGCAGATGGGAGGGGGCATACTAGCGTTGTCATGTGTCTAATCAATGAGGGCTTAGTTAAGTAATGAGGTTACTTATTAAAAAAAATAACGAAAGCTAGTATTAGACTTCTTTTCACACTTGCACAATATTCACAACTAATAAAGAGCATGACGACTGCTGCTTTTTGATAACTATTTCTTCTCAGTTTGATTGCAGTGTAGGTTGTAAATGTCCTTAACGTTATTTTTTTCATTTGTGGGGTGGCGGGGTGGTGCATTATTATTATTCATTGTAATTCACTGACTGACCATTCTCCTGAATAACTAGCAGTCAAAAGTTACTTTCAAAGTTGCCAAACCAGCCCGGCGATCAATGCGGTGAAGTTGGCTATTTGCAGGCCCATTGGGCTCAATAAAAGGCATCACAAATGACAGAGTTGATCAAACAATAAAATAATAAAAGTGCTTTGAATGCCTAATGCTTAGCATCCTTTTACAAGGGCATGGATTAACACAAAGCTTAATAGAACTGTGTACAAACAATGCAGCCCTCTGGGTGCGGAACATGTATGTGTTCTACTCGTAAAGAAAACTGCTCGTAAAGAAAAAACTCGCAAAGTAAGACTGTGACACTTTAGGGGAATTTGACTAGCAACAATAATGCAGAAAAATAACTCTGGCTATGATTTAAAAATTTCCACCGATCAACATTTAGCATACCTCCAGGTAGGTATTAGGATCTGGAGCATCTTTCTTTCTTTTCCCATTTCCTCAGCTATTTTTTCTTGTTGCTTGTATTATCACAACAAAACAGATCTTTTGATTGTGGTTAATGGATTGTACTGATTTTTGTGACAGCGACAACTCTATTTTGATGCATTTCATGTGAAAATAACTGTCATTTTGCGACGTGATATACATACTGTAGTTCCAATCAGACATGCCCTGAAAATGCTAACATTTAAAAAATATTCTATTTGGCCTTGATCAGAATATAATATAGCTATAGAAACACACTTTAGTATAAATTCCACAAGAGAAGATGAAAACAAGAGGTCGACAAGCTATGTTTGGGTCCATCAAGTCAAGTCAAGTTTATTTGTATAGCCCTAAATCACAAGCAGTCTCAAAGGGCTTCACATAGACAAAAATTGACAATTATTCTCAAAGCATCCCCTGATCTTAAGCTCCCAAAAGGGCAAGGAAAAACTCAAAAAAACCCTACCAGGGGAAAATGAGAAACCTTGAGAAGGATGGAAGGATCCCCCTTTTAGGATCACCAGGCTACAATGGATGCAGAGAGGGCACAAATAATACATAATATGAAAATCAATGAAAAAGTGGATGTCCAAGTCAAAGCGAAGAGCTGCCGGAGGAGCCCTCAATTGTCCTGGCAGTGTCTTCGAGGAGGTTGCGCTGCAGTTCCCCCATCCTGAATTGGTCCACGAGAATCCAGATAGCCGCTGTCAGCTTGGGTGCCACCTTACCACCTCCCCAGCCGGGGAGGGGTGGGGGGGAGAGGGAGCGAAAACAAACTCCAGCCGAATCGGCCACTACAGGTTAATTAAAGGCCATATCATAGAAATGTGTCTTTAAACGTGTCTTAAATGTTTCTACTGAGGTAGCAGTTCTAATATCCATAGTAAGTAATAGTGGACATTCTTTGTTACTCAGACACATTAATGTGTAACTTGATGCTTTTCCATTTATATTCAAAATATTGACTTGTCCCTTATCCAGAAATGAATCGTATCAAACTAGAAAGGGAAAGCAACCAGCACGGGGAGTGGATTGAGGTCAGCTTGGCTCTTGGTGCCAGGCGTCTGTGGGGTAAACACATCTTATTGAAGCCGGGGGAAGAGTATCCATGCAATGTGCGTCTGTTTGTAGGTGGGGTGGGGGCTTACTTGATTCTCTCTGTGGGCGTAAACACTACCTGGTCGCTCCACCGGGAGAGGACAGTATAAATGTACGCAGGTGCAGTAGAGCAGGCATAAGAGGACACGCCTATAAAACTCTGCCATTCAACTGTGAAGAGGACCAAAGAGGTGGAGCTGGAGCTCAACACTTAGCTGGATGTGCTGGAAGCTGTTTTACATCCATACAGGTGAGCCTTATTATGAATCATTTATTTAAAGCACACAATTTTGACAAAATTCGCTTTAAACGTCAAAATATGAATTGACTACAAATGTTAATTTTAGACCAACTTGAACCCTCTCTGAATAGTTTCCTAGGATTTGTGTGACCTTATATTGAAAATGTTATATAATAATAATTTTAATGTTCATCCCAAAATTGTACCAATTTATTCAAAGAGAGAGAAACTCTCAGGTTACGGAAATAAATTGAAACTAATACAAGTAATTTATACATAATATTTTACTGAACGTTATCGAATGAAAGTCAGGCACTGTTTTATGGTCAGATACAGATTTTCATAAAACTGACCCATACAAAATATGCCCAAAACTTTCAGGCAATCACTGCAAACAAATGATTTCTGTAACTCTCAATGAGAATCTGTCGATGGATATTTTTTTCCCCTCCTTGTGAAATTTCACCAGATGTCTCAAATTTGAAGGGTATCTTCTTCAGACCACATGTTTCAGTCCTTCCAGAGTTCCTTTATTTATGATTACCCCAAAGAGGCACTCTTATGTTCTTGTGCTGTTTTGCTGCATCCAGCACAGGGAGTCTTGAATTTGTGAAGATTTCAATGAAATCTCAACATTCTCAGGGCATACTGCCCACTGCTCAAAATTCTATACTCTACAACCAAAATCAATGTTAGACTTATATTTATCAGATTAATGCTTTTATATATTTTTTTCCAATGAGCATGTTGGATTTGTCTTTATTTAACATAAGGATACCACCAAGTTAACATTTTTTGTGTGAACTATTGCCACAAGCTGTTGCTTAGTTGACTTGGCATTTTCTTTCCACTTTAGATATATACATATTTTAACTAAATTCCGCATTCGTTTTTTTAGGAACTATGAGTTCGAAATAGACTGTAATCCACATTTCCTCATCGAACTGTCATATAGCACATTAGTGAAATCTGCATATGTATTGCTAATAAATTATTGAGTATGTTTTTTTGTTTATTCACCCCTGCATTTAATTCAAAGTGGATTTGCAAAGACTTGCAAACGATTATTTGTACTGTTCAAAATTAGACACCAAGGACACAATCATAAAATATTCTGGAATATCTGTTATTTAATAATCCTAATTGTTGTTCCGTTTGACTAAGACCAAAATAGCCTCTTAATATTCAGCATCATAAAACTGCAACTGAGCACAATACTGCAGGATACTAATAAGAAAACCTATAAACTTTTTTTTTTAATCCTGATGTGAAACATGGATGATTATCAACCTCAAGTGACTGAGTTGTTTTCCTGTATAATTGCAAATGAGAAAAAAGGCTGCAGAGGGCAAAAAAAAAAAAAAAAAAAAAATAGCTTTGAAGGTTGATAAAAACAAAAACTCAACTGACTGTACAGTCTGTTTTGTACCAATTAAGGCTCACCGATAGGCGCATGATCACATTTCTGTGGAGGCATGCCTCAGCAAAAAACAGCACAAAGTTGTTTGGAAGGTTTTGTCAGCTAATAGAGGACGAAGTCATATCTTATCTGAACAGTTTGTTTTCTACCAAGGTTTACATATTCATTCGAATGTGGGTTTTTCTGCTTGATGTTGAACTTTTCTCAAGTGTTCCTTCATTGGTTGATTTATCTGGCTCATTAGGCTGGATAATGTTTTAAAGATACTATTAGATTTATGCGATCCTTAATGCCAACTAGGACTATCGGTCCATGTTGCCAAACTGTTTTATGAATGAAATGACCCATGTGTTGATAATATCTTATTTGCTGTTTTCAAGGTTGTGGACTCGTAGAAAATGTTTGGCCCTTTCAGCAAACGTCTTCAGGACTATCTGGCTGAGCGAAAGCGTCGCCGGGCCAGGCTGGTGACCAAAGACGGCCACTGCAACATCGAATACGGAAACATCAAGTACAGCAAACATTTTGCTTTCCTGGCCGACTACTGGACCACATTCGTGGAGATCCGCTGGCGTTTTGTGCTTTTAGTCTTCATTGCAACTTTCACCCTGAGCTGGTTCATCTTCGGCCTGCTCTGGTACTGGATTGCTCGTAGTAATGGAGACCTGACGTGGCAGGAGCCCCCCGAGGACCATGCGCCTTGTGTTGATAATGTTGTCGGACTCACCACAGCTTTCCTGTACTCCCTTGAAACCCAAACAACCATTGGGTACGGTGGCCGAGCCCTGACTCCGGTTTGCCCCGGTGCTGTGGCCCTTATCATCATCCAGTCTCTCCTTGGCGCAGTCATCAACTGCTTCATGTGTGGAATCATTTTATCTAAAATCTCTTCACCTAAAAAGAGAGCGAAGACCATCTCATTCAGTGACATGGCTGTAATCAGCCCAAAGAACGGCGCGCTCTGCTTGTCAATACGAGTGGCCAATCTTCGAAAGACCCTCATGATAGGAAGTCAGATCTATGGCAAACTGCTGCGAACCACCCATACAGCAGATGGCGAGACAATAATCATGGACCAGGTGAACATTGAATTCATGGTAGACGCCGGAAAGGACAACCTGTTCTTTGTGTGTCCGCTCACACTTCGTCACGTCATCTGCAAGGGAAGCCCCTTCTTTGAGATGGCAGTGGACACACTCCACAAGCAAGAGTTTGAGCTGGTCGTCTTCTTGGACGGTACCGCAGAGTCCACCAGCTCCTCCTGTCAAGTCCGGACTTCCTTCATTCCCCAGGAGATCATGTGGGGCTACAATTTCCTGCCCATCATCTCCCGAAGCAAAGAAGGTAAATACCGGGTGGATTTCTCCAACTTTTCCAAGGTGGTACCTGTGGCCACTGCGCATTGCGCCTACTGTTTCCACAACATCAAAGGGCACCACCACCACTCCAAAGATGGACTTGACAACCAAGGTTTTGAGGTGATTGATATCCATGATCCTGCAAGTATCACCAAGATGTAAAAGCACAGAGGCAGTGAACAAGACACTCTGGTAGATGCCTCCTACCGCCCACTGTTGAACCCCTTAAGCATCCCAAAGTTTATTTGGGAAAACCGCATGTACAGAAAATGTTAAGTGAAGGAAACCTCATTATCTTTCGGAAATGTATTGAACAATTGTAATTGCCACATCTATCACTGGCTATCGACCAAAGAACATGTTTTCCAAAGGGTTGCCATGTCATGGAAATTACTTGGTTGAAAAAGATGATTATAAGTCCTCGCACAAGGATGATAATTTTACCTCAGGTCCTGCACATCGGATTTACTGAGGATCACGAAGACTGTATTATTCTGTATGAATCTGTATGGATCTTACTTGAAGAACTTGTTTTGGGTGCCTTGTGGATGACAAAACAATATTAGTGGTTGTTTAATAATTCATATCTGCCATTCACAAAAAGACATTTGGGCTCTTTGTTAGAAACATTAATCTATTCCAGCACTGGCACAGGTTTAGTGTGGAACCTTCGAGTGATGGTGGAACCAAGTTCTCCTGAAACACTTAAAAATATGACTGCATGCAGTCTGACCTATTGAATGAAATCAAATTTGTTTATGTTTTTTTTGTATTTTATCTCAGGGGGGAAAGTGAAATAAAATTATTTTTACACTCAATAACGTTTGCCTCGCATTGTTCTCCACCTGAAATTAACATAACCAAAAAACGTCAGTGCCAGCCAACAACCCCTATTACGGATTTTCATCCAAACAAAATGAAGTTGTGAGAGCAAACAGATGAGCCAACATGTCAACAGAGAGAGCGCCACACTTACTGTCCCCTTCACTTCTCTTCATGTAATTGGAGGAGGCCAATGAAATATAGCGAGCAATGAGTGCACACTTTGTGACTTAGGGTATCAGCAAAAGTGACAATAATTTAATAAAAGTAGCAACAATTTAATACACGACGAGAAACAACACCCTTGTGACTAGTATATTAAACGCTGCTTGCACAAAATAACGCATACTGTATGAATAAACTCAGTCACAAGAGCTAATTAGAAATGCAGCAAAACATGCTGGTAATGTCGCTTCTCCAGTGGCTCATTGTGAAGCCTCGATGACACAAAAAGTACTTTTCCTGTAGAATCGGCCAAAACCAGATTTTTAAAAAAAGGGATAGTGTACTTAGCCATTCTGGGCAGTAAAATTAATAAATTTAAAGAAAATAATTAATTTGTTAATAAAACAAAATTAATTTGTTAATTTCTCATATGCATTTAAATACAATTAAAAAGACATTTTGTCACCTGCTGTCGACTGAATTAAAATAACATCACTTATGCTAAGGACTCAGGTAATCACGGCTGACCCATTGTGGTCATGTGATGTCCTTTCGTCTTTTATCAAGAGAGATATAAAGGTATCTACCGGTGGGTTAAAAATGTAATAATAAAATGCATAAATGCATGCATTTGTAATTAAAAAATATTTAAAAAAATATGACACTATAGTATCATTCCACTCCAAGCACTCATGCTTACCATGGTGATTGTAAGGTTGGAGTACTCTGAGTGCTCTATGAGTATATACACATGTGGTTATAATAGTGGTGTCATATTGTCATGTTGTATAAGGTCACCATTCAAAACACACACACACATTCACACAACATTTGTTTGGCATATCTTCTCACCACAGAACTGGATAACATGCGCTGATGGCAGCATTTATTTGCTCTTCTACATTTGTTTTAGTAGAGTGCCACAAAATGACTTTCACCAATATGGTTCAAAATACAAAATACAAAAAATGAGTATCACATTAAAAAAACTGCCAATAGGTGATAGGTGATGAGATAAATTTACCTTTTTCAACACTGAGCTCTTGTCAGGATCGGAATGGTGCAGGGCGACCAAATGCAGCTTGGACATGGGTTAATTGAAGGAAAAGGGAATTCGAATGGAGAATGAAGAGAAACAGACAGCGCACAAACTAACATAACGACCTAACCAAACCAACAACTGGACTGATCGACAGACGGGCTAACAGAAACGGAACTGACCAACAAAGACGTCAGACAAGAAGACATCAACGGTCCGAAAGGGGAGTGAGGGGCAGACAGGACTTAAATACAAGACAGCTAATGAGAGGCAAGTGAGGATGATTAACACTGATCATGGGCACACAGGAGGGGAGGGGTGAGCACACGGACAGAAACTATGACACGATCGGGGACGAGTCGTGACAGCGGTAATCTTGAATCATTAAATTTTCAAAATTACAATAATCTGGTTTTTGATTTAGGCGGCTCGGTGGAGCACTGGGTAGCACGTCCGCCTCACAGTTAGGAGGGTGCGGGTTCAATTCCACCTCCGGCCCTCCCTGTGCGGAGTTTGCATGTTCTCCCTGGGCCCTCGTGGGTTTTCTCCGGGCACTCCGGTTTCCTCCCACATCCCAAAAACATGCTTGGTAGGCCGATTGAAGACTCCAAATTGTCCTTAGGTGTGAGTGCGAGTGCAAATGGTTTTGTCTCTGTGTGCCCTGCGATTGGCTGGCAACCGGTTCAGGGTGTCCCCCGCCTACTGCCCGATGACGGCTGGGATAGGCTCCAGCACGCCCGCGACCCCCGTGGGGACTAAGCGGTTCGGAAAACGGATGGATAGATGGTTTTTGATTTGATTTGGAGAATGATCATACATTTATGCTCTTATTCTTCAACCACTGTGAGCTCAACCACATGATGAAAACTGAATAGTATTAATCTTTTTTAAATAAAAGGAATAATATCTGACTTTTGAAGTTAACCTGATGAGAATTGAAACATGTAGTGTATACTGCATACAAATCTTACAACAGAATTAAATAGTTTGATGTATTTATATAATTTGAGCATAGGACTTTCTTGAACGCTTTCTTGAACGTCATTTGCAAGGCACACACAGACAATCAACCATTCACAACCATTCAGCTAATATTTGCAATAACAATAATGTTTAGAGGTTTGAGCATGTCTTAGGATTTGCAATCATAGTATTATGTTTTTATTCATCAAGAAAAGCATGGGAACTTTCTTATGTACATATAGATACATATCTAGAGCATAATGGGCCGAATACAGTCCGCTTGATCTCAGTATTAAAACATTGTTGTGAAGTTTGATTGCAAGAACATCGCCTAAGAATGCATTAGACGTACCCACTGATATAAGAGTTGCTAAATGTGTATATGTTGTGTAGAATTTCACTAGTGTCTTTCCATAATCTGTTTGTGCATGTACTTTTAAAATGCCTTGTCAGATAAGACTCGATCATCATTGAGCAAGACGAAGGCTACAAAGCCTAATGGCTGTTTTATGTTTTTGAAAAATAAACAACAAGTATTAATAAAATAGTCACCTTGGTCCATCTGGAAAAAAGTTTCACAAACTTGAGGCCAATTGTTCTCAAAATGAAAAGTGGCTGTGTTGCCATGGAAACAGGCTAAATGCACTTATAGGTATCACGAGAGGTAAAAACATTTATTTCTCACATTTTCCTATACATAAGCCCTTTTTCCTATACAACATTTTTGAAAAGGTACGACTTCATACATGCTGGAATGACAATAATAACAATAATATAATAATAATAATAATAACAATAATTATAATTGATTAATTGTACAATTATACACACACACCTACACACACACACACACACACACAC
The DNA here is from genome assembly GCF_901709675.1 of Syngnathus acus. Classification (NCBI taxonomy): domain Eukaryota; kingdom Metazoa; phylum Chordata; class Actinopteri; order Syngnathiformes; family Syngnathidae; genus Syngnathus; species Syngnathus acus. The sequence continues at coordinate 7,867,363 of NC_051098.1, read as the reverse complement.
ACACACACACACACACACACACACACACACACACACACATATAGTAGTACATGAAGTAGTATAGAGGCATGTTCAGGGTGCATTAGAAATTTCCCTTTTTATTTCAGGTGGAAGCTGATGGATGTTAATGCCATTTTCATTCATTTACATACAATATCTTAATATCCACCAATTTTTTCGGACTATTCGACTTCAGCGGTGATTAAAGAACTGTCCTAATCACATGTTGCAGACAGCGTTAAATGGTCCCTGTTATTGGATTCAAGCAGTCACTTGTGTTTGGGAGAAGGCTTAGCTTGTGTACACAAAGGCACTTGGGATGTTACACAATCTCATACAAAATAATTACAATAAGAAATAATAATAAAAAAGCTAAAAATGTATTGCCCAAATGTACAAATATAAAAACGCTTAAAATGCTGAAAAAACTACTGAGCAGAAATGGACTTCAAAGATTTGTGTTTTTTTTTTTGACCGAGGTCAACTCGTATTAATTCTCTTGTCTCTTTTTAATACTGTGTCACATATGAAAATAACTCTGCATAATTTATACAGTAAGTTGCTTTAATGCCTAGTTGACTGATGCATATAAAATAATAAAAAATAGGTCTGACAAACGCACAGCGTTTGCGAATCTGAGGAATTCCTTGTTTCAACTCGTCATATTTTAAATTGGTTTTGTTCTCCGATAACCTTAGTCCAACGTCATTTACTTTCAAGTGTCTGCTTCACTTACTGGTCATGGAGTGCATTTGCTCTTTAGCGCCTATGCACCTGAAGATGAACATGTGATGATATGATGCAATTACATGAGGAGGAAGTCCATGTGCATGTTTATCTGGCCTTTAGATCAGTGAGAAACTAACATTCAAGCATACATGCTGCTCTCAAACTAGGATCCAGCCCTGGTAATATGCAACTTGACACTGTTGACTAACACAAAAAATTGAGAAAGCCATTTCGCAGTGTGACCTACAGGATCCTGACTTGCCCAAAAAAGAGAAGAGACGCAGTGGCAGTCATTAAACAAATCAAAAATTGTCAGATTTTTCATCAGGGAATGTTTTGAGTCGAATGAAAACTAGGCAGGACAGCAGTTAAAGAATGATGCAAACACTTTTGGAGTTCAATTCATGTCATCACAGTAAACTGGATGTGCTCATTTTACTGGAATGCATTATTCTAGATTTACTGTCTTGTTGGACTTTATCACCACGATGAAACCTTTACATATTTTAGAATGACAAAAACTATTCAAATTAATGGCCTTGGTCATTACTTGTTTGTTTCCTTGTTTACAAAATGAAACCACCTGACAATCTTTGATTTGAAATCCTCTTTTAAGACACAAACTGAACAACATTCACATTAATACTGACACGGTGGAGAGACAAAACATGGCTTCGAGGCGACAACGCAGTAAACTTTTAATAGCCGAGTGTGTCGGACTGGGTTGACTTGTTGCAAAATTGTTTCAATTACGCGTTGACTCAGCTTCCTCAGCACAAGAGAGCTGTACACATGGCCTGTCATCAACTCCGCACGCAATGCAGAAAGCATTTAAAGTACAACTGACAGTTCAGCAGACATACAGCGCTTGCTTCCTCGCTATTGGACTCCTCTCTTGCCTTCCAGTTTGGAGGATAAATTAAATTGTGAATGGCATATTCCAGTTGCCAACTTTCATTCGTAGGAGAGAAAGGTCCATATTGTGTGTGTGTTGAGTTTGGTGGTGGTGGTGTGTGTGGGGGGGCTCCATCTTTTCCAGCAAATTCCAGTAGACTCTCTACACACACATAAAATGATGCAGGTGGACGAGCAGAGGCGCTGGGAAAAAAGATGAAGGCTTCGATGTGGTGGGAATAACAAACCCCGACAAGGTTGTAGATGGTGGAAAGAGCAGATGCTTTCAAGCGTAATGGCGGTAATGTACTCGGGAGGATGGAGATTGAGACCCGTAAATAAAGGGCCATGTCTGGGCTGAGGAGGCAGACATGATTGCTCTTCTGTTCTCAGGCTTTGGCTTGGCAAACGTTTTGGAGAAGAACTCGGTGCAGCTTTTAGGAGGATGCGGAAGATCAAGGCACATGTCCAAAAGATCAAGTCTTCTTAAGATAAGTAGTATTCCATTTTGGACCATAGCATCCAGTTGTTTCAAAAATCTTAACAAATATAAAATCATCTTTTTCGATTTCCTCTTCATTGCCTTCTTTGGGTATAGCGTCATTGGGAGTACAGGTCAGCAATGGCGGGTATGGCTAGTGGGTGGTTAGATAGAGGTGTTTAATAGTAACTGCCCAGATGGGAAGGCACGTGCGTATTCGGGTGGCGGGGGACGTTAGGGTTGGGGTAGATGCCGGCGGTGGGCGAGCTCCAGTATGGAGCAGTTGGTCCGAAGAAGTTGGAGGAGGTAACCGGCATGGACGGAGGGTGAGGGGATACGAAGTTGACCTTCTGCTGGTGGCTGTGGTAAGAAGGGACGTAGGCTAGGTCCGAGGGGTACTTGTACATGGACGACTCGGTGGGATGTGGCTGCAGCGCCTGGGCGATGCCGTGGAAGTCAAACTTATAAGCGTAGCGCTTGCCGTGCACTTTGGTCATGATGTTTTTATCGTAGTAGTAGCGTAGCGCCCGGCTCAGTTTGTCGTAGTTCATATTGGGTTTGCTCTTGCGCTCGCCCCAGCGTCGCGCCACCTCGTCCGGGTCCGTCATCTTGAACTCGCCGTTGGTGCCCTCCCAGGTGATGCAGCCGGCGTTGGCGCTGTCCGACAAGAGCTCCAAGAGGAACTGCCAAAGTTGGATCTGACCTGAACCTGACGAGCAGAAGAAGAGGAGGCATTGTTGAATGAGAGAGGCACTAAAAATGTTTTAAAACGTGTTAAGCAACATTCTTACCAGGATTGGCTAAGCGACTACTGGTGGGACCAAGTATTTGGTAAGGATCTGTGAACAGAAGCAGACACCTTATGCTCATGAAAGGGACTCTGACCTGTACTAGTTGGCATAGAACAGAGGGAGTGAAATAATACACGTGGGAGGATAACAGACTCTTAACAGATATTGGACTGAAAGCAGGAGAGATATTTTCCTTCCAAGGTAGATTCCACCATGAAAATAAATTCTCCCCCCAATAATTTCACATTGCCAAGTAACTGTGAAGAGGGACGGCTTTATTAGTACAAAAGAGGTTCTTCTGGTATTTTCTAGTCAACGGCAAGGTGCCAAAAGTCGTTGCAATAGATACATTGAGTAGCCGGGGTTAACAATCCCCTGTGTTATACACAGAAAGAGCATATCCCCAAAAGAAAATGTTATCTAAATCTATTTTCATGCCCATATGTGAAAGATAGACAGAGATAGCTCCAGATCCAGAACAACCCTTTTTTTAATTAAATGCAAAATTACTTGTCAATTTGAGGGAGGTGTTTGAAGATAAGAAAATTAAGGAAAACACATATAAAGGATTCTGCCACAGATGAAAAAAAACCTCAAATTTGGCTCACTTTACTTGGCTCAAACTTGGCTCACTTCAAAAACAATCTACTAATTTATAGGGGTTGCTACAGTGATGGCCAAAAAAAGAGATTAACAAATGATACCTGGTTGAGCTCTGGGCTGCTCAGCAGTCTTGGTCACATTCTGAGTTACCACTGGAGAGCCTGGAGATAGAAGGAGGGATTGACAAAGAAATCTTTACTGGCAACACATTGACTTTCTGCCTTGGAGAAGGCGGCAGCAGCTATCGGCTAGACTCTCTGACATCTATGAACTGAGTTTTGCAGTGCTTTTAGTCCTCACCTTTGGCACTGTGCATGTTGTTTGACCATCCCGTCCGTCGTACAGCATCATATGAAGGGTCTAAAAAAAAATGGAGGGCAACATTTAAACCATGTCTAAAATGCATTAATAACGGGAATGTCTATTTCTTTGCAATGTGCTAGCCTGCTACAGTGTGAGTTTTATTTACTGTATTTATAGACTTTTGTGTGTGCCAACTCCTCTGCAAGGGTGCCAGAGTTGATCCGACAAAGAGAAATATATTAATGAATCACAGGGAAAAAAAAGGAAACTTGGCCCTAAATGCAGTATTCATCAAAGCAAATGTTTGCTTAAGGCTGTTTTTTTCCCTTTTTAAAAATGAAGTTCACAGAGGCCCCAACATCCTGGGGGCCCTCAGAAATTCTTCAGGATAAAATTCAAAAGTATTTTACTTAAAAGATAAATACAATTGAACACATTTTCTTTAAAACAATGTAACATTATGCTCACTTTGAACATTTAGTACATAATTCAGTGATTGTTACTGGTATGTGTACTACACTTTGAGAATCAATGCTCGCTCTATAGTCATATTATAATTCCATTGTCAACATTCACAATGCTTTATCCTCCTTGTACGTAGTGACAATACAGTATATCATTGCCGTGTACCAGATTATTTATCCAGTACCAACAGCACATTAATCAATCGTTGCGAATGCGGCTAAAGTGGCTCTTGACAGGATATCTGGCCGTGGCAGTGTTGTTGTTTTTGGCACACAGGGATGATTGTGGCACACTGTTAGACAACGATTACAGACTACCGGGCACCTTGCGACGGCCCTCACCACAAATAAAAAGCAAATTAACGGCCAAAGTTCACAGTTCCACGTGTGGCGCGTTCACTTCCTCCCTTCATGAAAGTTTGACAAATGGCCAACTCTGGCTCATTTTTGCGTGGATTTTGCTGTGTATCTGGAGGGCCTCCAAGAACAATCAGTCACTCTGACACAAACAGGTAAAACAGAGGATGTGATGATCCCCATGGCTGAGTCTCAAAGACACACTGCTATACTCGTAGTGCAACTGGCCAGCACTTTTGATGGCTATTATTCTCGCAGCTCAAACAGTTGCCAGAACACACAGAATTCTAAAGTGTTTGGCAGCCTCACATTTTTTCTTCTTTTTATTTCTATTTCCAATTCAAATCAGTTGTGCTTCTCCCACAAGGCAATAGAGGTGTAAGTGTGATGACAGAGGTCGCGACTGGGATCCGCACGCTGTTTTCAAGGTCAAGAGGCAATCCCTTTTCCCATTAGTGAAGCAGAATGTTTAAAAAGCTCTCAAGTTGACGTGGCTAAACTTTATATGTATGTGTGTGTGTGTGTGTGTGTGTGTGTGCGTGTGTGTGTGTGTGTGTGTGTGTGTGTGTATAAAGTTCAAAAGACCCCAAAACCAGAAATGATGTAAGAATAAAGTATTATTACAGTATATGAATATGTTTATAACCAGGGTTTATAGTTATTTTATTACGAACATAAGCATTGAAAATCATTTAGCCCGCACCAGTGAAGATCATCATCCTCATTTTCATCCTCATGCCATTCTTCTCAGACCCGCAACTACTGTGCGGTATTGCCCTCTTGTGGACAAAAATATATTGAGAGCTCGACAAACAAACCAGCATCTTCTTACAACTGCAGCCAACTGTAATAAATAAAATGCAAGCCAAACTTCTCTTTGATATCATCCTCAACTCCGAAAGTTTCATTCACAAGTTCAAAAACCTTTTAAGAAGGATATTTTATTATATATATTGTTGAGGCCTCTAAATGGGAAAATATATGCTGCAGAGTAATCTTTTCATCTCATCAATTATTTTCCACATATTAAACATTTAAAACCCTAAAATATTCCACCAAAGGGCCCATTTCAGGGGGTGATATTCAAAGTGTAGTAAAATGGAAATTGAGAGCGCAGATATAAGCATGAAGGCAATGGATATTAACTTGCAAAAAGTCATTAGAATGATGAAAAGTTGGGGCGGGGGGGCGAAACGGGACAAAGAACAAGCAGCCTGCCGTGGCTGAGAGGTTGTCAGGTCCAATCTGGTGCAGGCTGAGGAGCAGCGAGTCCTCGGAGACTTGTGTTTCCTGCCTACCTCGCCTGTAGACAACCTCTCTTTGTTTTACTGGCCCTTTCTCCTCCCTCCCCACCTCTTCACTCTAACCACCACAGGCGACCCCCCCCCCCCCCCCAAAAAAAAGCAGCAACACACTCGACAGCACCTTGAAAGGAACCTCGCAAGGTCTGCTCCATCTACATGCAAAGAAGATGGCCGATAGAAATAAGAGACGGGAAGAAATAAATCTTCAATGAGAAGCAAATATTGGAAAAGAGGACTAACTGTTTGGAATTTAGAAGGAAAACAATAATAATGAACTTCCTGGTTAGGACAGGCCGAACTCATACATACTTTGGAGGGTTATTATATTTAAAGTTGTTGCCTTCACCAACAAAACAGTGAGACTAAAGAAAGAAGTAGCGACACTTCAGAAAGTGTGACACCGCAATCTACTTTTGTAACTCTTGTTTCTGTGGAGTTCACCACATCGAGAGGTTGCGAGAGGGGAGCGAAAGCACAGAAGGAGAAGCAGCAGATGTAGAGCACACACACACAAAAATGATGTGGGGGCAATGCAGAGCGAGCCAGCCAGGCAGACGTCGACCCAAGAGCGCAACCCCAAAATTGCCTCCCCCACTCTCTCCCACCTCCCTCATTTTTCCAGGCATTGCTCTGACTGTGACTCGAGCCAGTTTCCACTCATGTCTGGGGTGTGGTGCGCGCTCCTGGGAGACTTTGGACTGTGCGACCAGTTAGTCAAAACAAGGCCAGAGTGCTAGACGGAGAAGGCGAGAAAGGTGGTGGAAAGACTTGATATGAGAGAGACGAGAGAGAGAGAGAGCAAAAGAGAGAGAGAGAGAGAGAGAGAGAGAGAGAGACATCATTGTGCTACCCACTAACATTCACCCTCCTCTGTGTTGTAGTCTATTGCACATCAGTAAATTGCTACAGTGAACATTTTATTTCACCTACTTGTAGGTTACTTAAAAATACGTCCATTTAAGTCCTCTTTCTATTTTCGAAATTAAAGCCAAATTTAAATTATCCACATGTAGTAAACCGAAAATGCCATTTGTCGTCTGTGTTCCGCCATCGTTTTATTGTATGCGGAGGATGAAGTCACCTGTCAACTGAAATGAAAAGTACGAGCTCACGATACAACCTAAAATATTCAGGGATTTTTATGTTTCTGAATCAGGGCAATAGACAAAACCTTCATCTTGGCGTGAGCAATGTTTGATCTTAATATACGTAATTCATGTTGGGTGTAGGAATAAAGTGTTTGTTCTATTCAAAATATTTTCTTGGATTTATTCGATTAAAATAGTTCAATAAAGCTTGGCATCAGGTGTTTAACATAATAGTCAAATTTAGAATTATATTTGAATTATATTCAAAATTAAACCCAATATATTTTCCAAAGTCACAGAAAGCTACAGCAGACAGGTGAAAGTGCAACCTACATTGCTCAAGTCTCAAGTTGTTGACCTCCGGTCTACAGGTACATGTCTGCTCTGCAATTGGCTGCTGGCCAGTTCACAAAATCAGCTGAGATAAACTCCAGCAAGTTTGAAAACTGTGAGAATAAGTGGCATAGAAAATGCCTGGATGGACTATTTCTATCATGTTTAAAAATATTAATGATTAAAAACGGACTAAAATTCTTCTCAGTGATAACTTATGTAAACTACACATGTAAATTAAGGTCACATCTAACTATTATTAATAATTAATTTTGATTTTAATTGATTTTTAATGTATATATACACACATACACACACACACACGCGCACGCACACACACACACACACACACACACAACATTACACGTTTTGGATCATGATACTAAGTTTAGGAAAAGCTGGTCAAAAGCAATGTAGCTTGTTAAAAGGAGGCATGCAGTAAGCCACACGTGCACACGCATGCCAATCCACAAGGAGACGGATTTTAAACACACACTCAGACGCAATAGCACTGACGCACAGACACACCCTTTCCTTGCTGCTACATTCCGCGTTTCATACACTGTCTTTTATTCATAACATTGCATTTTACACCGCAGTGTCTGGGCCAGATTAAGGGTTGTCTCCAGCGGGATGCTCGTGCTTACTCAACCCCAAAGAGTCTGCAAAGTATTTGGCTCCTCTCGAATGGCAATATGAACATGAACATCTGGCAGCGCTGATCTGTGAAACTGTCCGGTAAAGCCTGATCCTGGAGCTAACTTTGTTTGCCTCACATTTTTATGACATATTGAAGCAAAACTTTGTAATTGTCTACTATAGAAAATTATTACAATATTACAAACAAAAAGGCACACTGGCTGCTGGACGCTTCATTTTGCCCCTCAAACTATTTTTTACAAATCCAATAAAAAAGTCTTCAAGCATCTGTAAGCGTTCCCAAATTGCCTTAATTGCACACTTGATCATTGGACTAGAATCTGTCCCCATACTCACAAAATTTAAAAACAGCAAGCTAGAGCATGGGTAGTTCTACGTAGGTCGCATTATTTCAGGGTCATTAGGGTTCGAGCATATTACACATTTGCAGCCACAATTTTTTCGCTGGGTGGAGGCTGAGCATTGGCTAAAGAATGGATCACATGTATGTATATTCAGAGTCGGGCGGCTCATAATAGTCACCTCTTGTGAAAGGGAAATGCTCTCGAAGGGAGTGACCCGCTATTCGTGCCAGTCCAAATACCTGGTGCTGAGAAGCAGGAAGGCCGGGGTCGAGGGGTGACCGAGCAGAATCTTATCTGGCCTTCCCAATGTACTGTATAGAACCCTTGCGACATTAGCCGGCTAGCGCTCGCCGCCTGGGGCAGATAACGTGTCCGAGGGCATTCTCGGACACTTATCAGACGCAGAGTTTCCTCTTTTCCTGCCTGGATGGGCCTCTCATCCTGCTTGTCGCGCTATCATTGTTATTGCAGTGTGCTTTTGCTCCTCTGGTGGTGACACCATATATAGTTGATGTAAAGGATATGTAGCTTTCTTTTCGAAATGGGAGTTTCGGCCATGTTTGCGTTGTGTCAGCACAGTAATGTTTGTAGAGTGAAAAGGTATCCGTAGGAAGTCGCTCTGGGCGTTGTCCTAAAAGGCTTAGTTCAGCTTCTCGCTATGATTTTGTTGGAAAGATGGTTCAACTCGGTTCATTTTGAAATTTTTTCAGAAAATTGCCTCTGGCGTCGAACACAGTTGTCATGCATACCACAAAAAACATCAGTTTAATCTGCTAAGAAAGATTTTTTTCTTGGATTTTTGTGACGATACTTTAAGTAGCATGTCCAACAAGCAGTGTGCAGAGAAGATAAGATAAGTTACTTGCATTTAGAGCAGTAAGCATCAGCTGTGTTTTCTCCTTATCTTATTATAATTTGCATGGGAATTAAGGACAAATATGACGCAATAACACACATCTGCAGCAGGAAAGAAAGCCGGAGATGGTGCTTTTTTTGTGTTTTTGCAAAAACAATAGTTCAAAGCGTACGCTAATGTCCCCAAGGTTTTATGACGCCAACAGTTTTTAAGAGGCATATAAATTGAATGTTGACCATCCCAGGTCACATAGTGTTGATAGTAAATTTAAACAGTGCAGACTTTTTATATCCACTGGGCCTAATGTTTCCAAAAAGATGCAAAACATCCGTTTTAAACCATCACATGTAGCCAATCATTCTTCTTGACGGTACACATTGTTGCCTCAGCACCTGTCACTGATGCATATCCACCTCATGCCACTCGCCTCGTTTCCACAATCGCTGCATTCACAGTCTGTCTTCACCCTGCCTGCTGTGGATGGAACTCATCAGCAGGCCACTTTTTAGCTCCTTGTTAATATGCTCCTATTCTCTCCAAGATGGCTTGTCTCATTTTGACACACAAAAGCTACACCTGCCGCCTGAGCTTGTTACAAAAGCGAGCATGAAAAGTGCTTTGGACTCCCACATGCAATTTGCTGACATCGACTTCCCCTATTCTCCTACTTTTTCTCTTTTTTCTATTTGTAGCTCACGTCACTTTTCCATTTATAATTAGAAACATGCATTTCAAACAGAAACAGGAACATGAATTGCTCTTACCCTCTTTGGCAGCCAGACGTGGGGACGGGTCTGTGTGTGATGCGGTGGTGTAGGATAATGACGAGCTACCTGCAAGGAGACCACATTTTAATGGCATTAAAAGCTTATAAAAACTGAAAATTAACAAGTTTTAAAAGTTTTTAAAGATTGAATTTACAATTAAACTGGGAAATTTCTATGATGAGGGCCTGCAGCTACCGCTGGCAGCATTTAAATTCAGTCCATCATGAATTTTTGAAAGCAATTCATGAACACTCGTATCTGGTTTGAGCATTTTGACATAGGCTTTCAAAAAATTGTTTAACACGGAAGATTTTATAAAAATTTGAATAATGACGTGTAAGGAAACGGCACGGTAGGGCACTGGTTAGCACGTCCGCCTCACGGTTCAGATATTGCAGGTTCGATTTCACCTTTGGCCTCCCTGTGTGGCATTGGCATGCTCTCCCTGTGCTTGCGTGGGTTTTCTCCGGGTACTCTGGTTTCCTCCCACATCCCAAAAACATACATGGTAGGCATATTGAACACTCCAAATTTCCCATAGGTGTGAGAGCGAATGGTTGTTCGTCTCTGTGTGCCCTGCGATTGGTTGGCAACCAATTCAGGGTATCTCCTGCCTCGTGCCCGATGACTGCTGAGATAGGCTCCAGCATGCCCGCAACCCCCGTGGGGACAAGAGGTATGGATAATGGATGGCAGGATGGACATGTAAGAAAAATGTGCCGATACCTTGCCCTAAACAAGTTTAAATGACTGCTACTGTCCAATGAGTTGAGTACACAACCAGCAGGTGGCGGTAGAAAATCCCATTAGCATTTAGGCCTCTCACAATATTTTCTGAACCAGATCTCATTTTGGACATAATCAACTATAATCAGTGACGTTCATATATTGTAAGAAACACTGAACAAACTAAACGCAATAAGGTGCAACACAGTCGATGCTCCTAAAATATAGGAACAACTCTTGAAGTCAGTCAGCGTTTTAATAGCAAAGTCTAGTCTTGAATAATAAAGGCTGCCTAGTTATTTCACCTTATGTAGCAGAACCCAACGCTGCATTCCTGCACTCACACAGGCACCCTGGGCGGCACCAAAATGCTCTCTTAATTTTAGCTGCCCCAGGCATAAATCAGCGAGTGGAAAAACAGACCCAAAAAAATGCACAGGGAAAACACAAGAGCTGCTACTACGTGGAGCGTGTTAAGATTTAGCACACAGACAGCTGCTGAGTTGGGGGGAAAGTTTTTTTTTTTCTGAATTGGACAAAATGAATAACGGCGGAGAAAAGTTTGTGTATGATTTGATTCAGAACCTCTGTGCCTGTTAGTGTTGAGGGGGTTGGAGTAGCTAACTCAGGCTCTGTTATTTTAGGGGGTAGAGCTAAAGGGGGCTCCACAAATGTACGCTAGCCTCCCAACACCCCACCCCTTCTGGTTCTACCTATTCCACAGCACCCCCGAGGCTCTGGGTCTCGTTTAGAGACCTGGGGCCTCCGAACAGGGGAACCATTGTATGAGGCAGGGTCCCTGCACGGCAATCAAACGCAGCTCCTCATACAAAAATAATTCCTCATGCTGAGTGCAGGCACGCAAGAGGCAAGCGAGCCACCAATACAAGAGTGTTTGGAATAAGGGAGAACGTGTACAAGGGAAAAGATGAACAAAAAAATGAGGGCGACTGAGGGGAGAAGGAAAAGGGCTGTTTAACCCTTTTCCTACTGTGCGCCACATATGTGGGCTGACCCAGACAGGCAAACAGGCAGCATTGCTGAGAAAAACCTCAAACCATCCCGCAGAGAAATCCAGGATTGCTGTAATGTTGGAGAGGGAGAGCAAGGAGGGCTGAGAGCGAGCGATCGAGGCAAATGACAGGGAATTTTGACTATGCTGCATATTTATTTGGACGGCCTCTTCCTCTCTTCAAAAACAAACACAATTTACTAATCTGTACGTGGCCCACAAGAAAAAAAAATCCATCTTTCTTGCTCTAGATTACGTAATGTCACTGATGCAAAAACGAAGTTCCCCCAGTAAGGCAGGGCCTAATACTAACAGAGTTCGGTTTCAAGCATCTTGATGGACCTCCGTCAACTCAGGTTGTTTATTCTGTGGAACCACAGGATATCATCACCCAAACATGCCGCATAGACTTTGTCAACAAATGAAACTTTCAAGTAACTCGCTTGAGAGTACTGAACTTTCTAAAGGGAGACAATAAGGCCACTGTCGAAATAACGTCATTTTATGTGATAATGTAGTAGATAATGTAGAATCAGATTTTCCTTTTAGGAAGCAGGAATCAAATTAATCTTTTCCTTTATAAAGTTTGTTACAGTTCATTTGTTTTTCATTCTAACGATCCTAGCTCTCATATAAGCGTAGAAGAGATTGATTGATTCATTATCTGAACCGCTTATCCTCACAAGGGTCACGGGCATGATATCCCAGCTGACTTTGGACGGTAGGTGAAGTACACCCTGAACTGGTTGCCAGCCAATCGCAGATATAACCGGCGCAATTGCTAGTAAAATTAAAGATCAGCCCCACAATGATTTGATGCTATTTCCACATGTTTGCATTGATTTGAAGTTATTGGAACAACAAACAGTAAGGCTTGCTTGACCAAATAACAAGAAACAGTACTTCACCATTAAGTCACCTGGGATTAAATTCAGCAACCCTTTGAACCAATACGGGATAAACATTATTGAAAAAGGATGAATGGATGTAGGTTCAGAGAAAAGGGAGTGAATCATATTTATAAAACAGTCGCCCATCATAATGTCTGTCCAACTGATTATCCAGTTGTTCAATATCAGCATTCCTATATAGCAGGAGCCATCTGCATCTTCACTTATTTCAAAGCGATATATATTCTTGTAGCGCTCAGTGTCTGAAGTCCCACGTTAAATTGAGCAGCTGCATACTAACTTAGTTTGGCTGCTAGCAGCAGACGGCTAACAGTACGGGGCGCAGAGCCAGGCCAGCCAGCCCCTGCACACCAATGATAACCTGCCAATAGAAGGAACTAATGCGCAAGAAGCTCAATAAAAATGTTGCGAGGGTAGAAAGAAAGAGAGAAACATTTTCCCTACTCAGCCTTTAAGGCCAGATGTTTATGGTCTGTATAAACTATTGAGGGTAAGAGAATGTCCCCCACTCAGCAACCGTGCGGTGTAGAAGCCCAGACTTATCGCTCGTTTTTTTTCCTTCCACTTGCCCATTTTGACTCGACTCCCATTGTAATCTATCCAGATACAAAAGAAACAGCGACAGTGGAGAAACAGGACTGTTGCTGTTTTCTAATGGGACTCGCTCATTACAAGCCTGGCCTGTTTTCATGCACTTTCCCCCAAAGTATTGAACTGACACTCTAATATATATATATATTTGGTTTTGAGTATGATAAATGCGCATATATATATATATATATATATATATATATATATATATATATATATACACATACATACATATATTTTATATTATTTTATATATTATAATATCTCCTAACCTGGCTTTTATCCCCCTAAGTGCTCGCTCGGTTCCCTGCACGTGTGGTATCAAACCGACCGACGGAGTGCGATAAAGCAAACAGTCCACGGTTCCTCCCCGACAGACTAATTTGAACAAATTCTCCAATTGCAGCCCAAATTGAAAGCACATTGAGTTGCGGACAGCAATCATTTATAAAAATCTGGGTAAGTGACAAAGCCAAAATATTGCACTGGCAACTACCCTTGTAGTTACAAGCAGCTGCTTGGCCAGACACATGTTCCCATTGTGCTGGCAGAGGCAGCGGTGTGGCTACCTGAATGATATATCTGCACGGGACATGGCGGCTATGTTTGGCTACACTATGGCCGCAGGGTGGGGAAGTGTGTCCCACTCCTTTGCCCAGTGTACATTCATACCTTAATGACGAAGTGGAATGTTAATCAGAGGTTCAATAAACACACTCACGCATGATGCACACAGATGTCTATGAAATGATTGCAGTGCCCATTTAAATCAATGACAGGAGGTGGGTGGGGGATAATAAATTAAGGAGACGTCCATTAGACAGCACGTGACCTCATATCACTAATACCTACAGGGCTTGGCTCAACCGTCCCCTCAATCATTTTTTTTTGGGGCACTTGACGTGCTCGGCCTGCCTCCAACACTCGCGATTGGAACCAGAGGTCTATTATCTGGACAGTTTTACTTTTGACTATGTGCAGGAGAGGAGCGAATGGATTTAGTTACCAAATCATTGTCCCTGCAGGGTCTGCCTCAACCCTCCATCTTCCTACTCTGTCTCTCTCAGACATTTGGTGCTAACGCACTTCGTCTTGCCCGTAGGCTTCCAGTGTCAATAATATGCTGTGCTTCCCAGACAGCTGCTCTAAAGCAGGTCAGCCCAAGCACGGGAAGGGAGCATTCGTTGCTTTGTTTGTCGGGAATGGATCCAAAGCAATTTCAACGGGCAAGCGGAGAGGATTCCACAGCACACACGGTCTAAATCAAAAGACAGGGCAGCATTGGGCAAAGTCACGGTACAGCATGTAAGCCGTTGCTAAGTCTTGCAGCCGACGGCCATAATGAAAACTGCTGTGCCTAGTGGCGGTCAGACAGATCCACCCGCTGAAGCATTGCACAATGAGACTGTTATACTCATGACAAGCATCCCTCTCTGCCCTGACAACATGCACGGGGAAAACTGTTGACACCCACAAAGTACAGTTCCCATTACATCACCCTGAGGCCCATCACAACATTTGGGGAGTCATTTTAAATTTAGTAGAGACATCAATCACTCCACTCAGTGCGGTTTCTTGATATTCTGCTGCAGTGAAAGCAGCTCTCGCTTAGAATGCAAAGTATTTGATAATCATCCCAACAGGTTTCTGTGATAATCACTGAGACCAAACTGCTACACTTAAAAATCTTAGCCCCGCCAGATGTTACATTTTATATTTCTAAGGCATTTGCATACTGCCTCAGCAAATTGCTTTGGGTTCCCAGCTGAAACTTATGAAGAGGGATTCCACTGAGAGCCTCTTCAAAGGTAATAAGCTCGAATTTAGTTGCCTGGACACACTGGTCTAGCCTGCTTCCTGAGGCAATGCACCTGGACTTCTTTCCAAAGTCCATGTGGTGTATAGCACAGAAGAAGTGTAGCAAGACATGATGTCTTGATAGAGAGGAGCACCACTAATGGCATCAAAGGCATTGTGGTATAAGCAAAATCAAAAGTGAAAACTTATAAATAGTCACCAGTGATCAATCCTGTGATTCGCTTCTTTCTTGTCTGCAGTTTCATTTTCACTGAATACAGTGAAATGATACAATGTAATCCAAAGTCCCTTCCAGATTTGCTGGAAAGCACCTTTCTTTTTCCAAGTCTTTTCTACCACCACTTTCTATGGATTGCTTCACAATTCCATCTGGGAAAGAACCGTTCTTCTACTGACTCTGGATATATCAATCATTAAATCAAATGGCTGTTTACATTTACTTGTTCATTTTTGGAAAGCACACTTACTTTCCCTGAGGTAATTGAGATGAGAGAGAAGAACTTCAGCGTTGTACATAGAGGTAAGACGGAGGAAGTCATCCTTGCTCATCTTGCACAATTCTTTGCCGTCCGTGTTTTGAAACATGGATGTGTCAATCTCCAACAGGCCGTACTCCTTGATGGCCCACTCTAGCCACTGGCGCACGTGGTCCTGCGACCACAATGAAGGATCTGCGAAAAGGAAGAGAAGTAGTTGTATATTGCCTACACATACGACGTGAAATTGCATCTGGACCAGGAGTGAGGGAGTTGAACGTCTAGCATCTCATGGCATAAAGGAGTAGGAAAAAATGAACAAGTTGAAAAGAGAATGATTTATCAGCGGTGGATATGGCTCGGTTTTTAGATATACATAAATAATTCTTTGTCCTCCTTAAACCAAAGGAGGTTTCATCAGAGTAGGATAATGTTTCAGGTAAATCGTCTTTCACCGGGGAGTCTTCATTTTCAAATCCCTTTCTGTCATTGTTCAACATTTCTTACATAGAGTTACATCTGGAGAGACTTACTTGACAAATTATAGTTTCTGTTGCATATACTGCGAAGACAATCTGGGAGCCAGACTGATAGTAGTCAAAGTGTAGCCTCCGTGTACCGTAACGGTGTTGAACTTGTATCTGTCTGTATCAATTCAAAATCAACCTGTAACACTTCTCCAAGACTCCATCTTTTTTCTTGTTTTTAAATAAAAGCAATTTGCTGTGATTGCTTTCAGGAAAAATGTAACCCCTCCTCATCTTTGCGGCTTTAATGAATAATTCTGGCAACGTGACATTTCTTCAGCGTTACAGTGCTGAACATGCACTTGTAGCTACACGAATTGTGCCATTTCACATATTTAATGATTAACTTGGTGAAACCAGAGCTGTTAAAGAAATATAGCTCTGGCAGACCAAGAGATATTTCTACTTGCACAAGCTCGGCCACACTCATGGCAGAGATGAAACGCTGGCACCCAGCTAAATGAAAATAGGGCTGCTTTGGCGAAGCACTGTCAAAACAGGAGGACTACAGAAGAAAATATTGAGAAGTCATTGCTGCCGAATCTGACACTGATCAGCTTCGTACAGCATATTTCAGAAGTAGTTATGTTTCGAAGACTTACCAGCTGGTACAATGACTCTCCGTTCATTGGTGGTCATGTTAGGGGGCGGGGCATTTTTCTCATCCATGTAGTTTCCATAGTTCATCTGGGACGTCTCGTTACTCCCCACCAGCTTATTACATTTACCCACGCTGCAGTCCACTGGAGACTCCCTGCTAAGCACACACAAAGTATATTGCAAAAAAATATTATGACATATTGTGAAATGGTTGTTTGGCCAAAGTGAAGGACTGTTTTACTTGAAACAAGGTCGTTCTCAAGGGAAATTGGTAGGTTTCCAAATGATAAATGATGGAAATGTGCAGAACAATTAGGACTTGAGGATTTTTTTAACGAGAAAAAATGACAAATCATTATATTGTTTAGACATTGGATAGGTTAAATCTTACTTTTTCAGTGCAAAATGTCCACCATGTGTTTGAGTCATCAGGATTCTGTTTGCGCCTGTTTCTAGTGGAACATCTTACAACTTGGAAATAATGTTTTTGCTATTCTATTGGATGAGAACTTTTGTTGGATGTGTCTACAAAAACTTGAATGCTGTAATCTCGCATGCATTTGGGTTACTTTGCGCATCGAGCAAAGAATTTCTGAACAGTAAATTATTCCGCAAAATGATGGCGAAATTTTGAACGTATGACCGATCTGCACTGTTTCTTGAGTAAAATACAATATTTCTTTTAATAGAGACCTCCACTTGAATAAATGCTGTTTGTCATTGCCGTGAGCATTGCCAATTATGTTTGTAGTATGTTTGAAGCCGTTAGTCCGTGTCACAATAGTACAAAAAAAACATAAGAATATACACTTAAGATAGATAGAACAAAGAAGCGCTTCCGAAAAACTGAGCTGTGGCAAACAAGTGTGCTGTGTGCATGCTGTGGCAAATTATCCAATTGAACTTTTTTTTATTGAGTTTTTACCAAACTATATATTATTCACTATAAACCTGCAACCCTCGTGAGGATAAGCGGTTCAGAAGATGGATAAATGGAAAATGTATCTTTTTTCATTTTTTTCATTATAATTTATTTATGCTTGTGACCTTTCGTGACAGGAAGAGCAATTAAATACTCTTCTCTATACATATCAAAATGAACAATTAACCTCTGTCTTGTTGCAAGGAGTAAGAGTAAAGAAATTCATCAACAATATTTCAGTATATTACATAAACCTTTTTTTAGACATGTTGGTTTTGTGCTGTGCCCCGAGATTACGTGTAAAATGTGAGCCTAGGCTCAATAAATGCCTGGAAAACTGCTTCAACCAATTAAGAATCACACCCCAAAGTAATTACCCTTAGCATGAACAACTTTCCGTTCTTTTTCTTACCGTGATCCGTTCATATGCTCATATTCTCGCTTGACGTTGACCCGCACTGGTTGGTTGATCCACTCCTGCTGTGGGGGTAATGGGTTGATTTTGTGAGTCTGGCCGTAGTCCTGCGCGCCAGATGCAGTCATGTCTGTCTTGGGGAGAGGGGCAGCAGCAGCGTACGGAGGCTCAAATAAAGACTGGTCTTCACTCACCACTGATAGCGCCTCCTGTAAGGAGAAGCAACAATGAGGTGGCGGGTCTTTCTTCTAACACCATGAGTAGTTCATTAATGTTTTAGGATTTAAAGCTGGCAAAGCTCTGTCTTTAAAAGCAACCAGCTCTCACACGGTGAATAACATTTATCATGAGGGATCAAATTTCAGCTAACGTTTGTATTTTGGTGATGATAATCACAGCTGTCATTTTTGACATGGTAACAAAACAAACACTAGAGGGATGAAAAATACAAAATTGATTTGCAAGGACTATTTGAGACCTTTTCAAGGGTACTTTGGTCAACCTTTCATTCTCTAAATCAGTAGGAGCGAATTCTATGGGCGTAATATTCGATCACCATTTTTTAAGATTATGTTAACACATTTGAGGATAATTATCCCATTATTTTGGATTCACAGACTCCTCGGGGGTACAGATATGTATTTTCATTATTTGATGCACAGATGTGGCAAAGGAATCCTTGTTCATCTGACAGTCGAGATGGAATGTCCATCTGATGTACTAACAAACAGATAGACAAGCACTTTGTCAGGTCTGCACTATTAAGTGGCCATGATTAGCTGTATAGAACATTGTACCAAAGACTTACGTATGTTGCTAATTTGTACTTTGCGGCAAGGTTAGTGTTGGGCTAATTTTGGAGCAGTTTAAAATGCTTGACATGCATATATCATTGTGCAAATTTATCTACAAAAACAAGCGCAAGCTAAAGCAAGGAAGTGCGATTCGGGGGGCTGGTTGGCAGATGTTCACCTCCAACGTTTCCTACCAACACATGAGAATGGCATCAATCTTGTCAACACTCTACGGACCAAGAGTGCAAATAAAGGACACAAAATGTTGAATTATTTCTTTAAAATTGGGACAACATTGTCAGGTAATGACAGCGATAAGCATTGGTACTGAGAACATCAGAATTGACTTTTAAAACTACACAGAAACTTGTGATGTCAAATATTCACTCTCTTGGGGAGCTTCTTGAGCTGTAATTACGTGCAGTTATGGGTCATATCACAGTCTGGCATCCTAAGTAGTTTGGCTAAACAGCCCCTGTAGCTACTGTTGCTTCCTGTTGACGTTAGATGACTTCAATCATGCTCATAGTGCAGTTAGGGTGCAAACAAATGGCAATTCTTACATGTCTTCAGTTCTCGGCAGCAATTTGAATGGTAAATGATTGCTTCATCCATAGATAATTATTGTTTGTCTTCTGTCTGAAGACTTCACAGAAGCACACAGGGGGTCACTGCAACACTGACCTAACTGCTGTGGCTCAGCAATGTAAGCAATGTAAGTTTATTAAAGAAAACAAAAGCAACTCTTGACTGGACGACATATTGCACAATTTCAGCGGGTTACTCTTGAAATGCCATGGAATTGTTTTAGATTTGGTCTCCTCTTTTTGCATGCTTAAAATGTCAACATTCCAGACATAGTTAGTTTGTTAAAAAGACTCCGTGACAATCATTTTTTGGTAAGCCACTGCCTTTCCAGCCATCGTCATTTAAAATCAGCCAAATGTCTGGAGGAAAATAAGTCTGAATATTAGGCATTCTCATCATGTGTCTCTCCTTTTGACTCGGGATTGAAACACATCTGGATCTGATGGGATCTGATGGCACGATTTAGACGGAGACGCGTCTAATCCTCAAAGGACGGAATTTATATCATTCTGAAATGCCACATATGTTTGTGAATAAAAAGACATCAATATTTCAAACATCACTGCTATTCCAAAGATACTCCAATACAACCACAGAGACTACCAAACTGAAGATAGGGTTAGATGCCAAACTCATTTACTTAGAAATGTCAGAATATAATCAATATTATGTGGATCTGCACTAACTGCTCTTTAAAAACAGACTAAACATTGCTATTATTCACACAACTTCAAGTCATACACTTAAGATGATATATGTAATGCATATGCTTTTGCTAATATTAAACTCCATAAGTTGTGCTAAACAAAGCTCGCTGTCATTACCCTTAGTGCTGTGCCAGACGCCAAGAGAAAAAGCATATATAGGAGGGGAATACGGAATAAAATGCACCCCCACAGGTAAAGTAAACGGTCATATAAAAGCTAGCTGGCGAGAACGTTTAACCTCCCTCCCAGAATTAGATTTTCCAGGGATTTAATCAGTTGATCCATCATATAGTGTGAGCCTTGGCAGTATTCCTTGCTATCTAAGCAGGACACAGCAGCTAGTGCACCACGGATAAAGCGCCAAGAAGCGAGGGAACGTCTCGTTTCGGCCCGATAAGGCCGCACGCGACTATTGCGACTGTTGCAAGTTACATTCCGAGTGACATATCAGCCTGTCATGTGGAAACCATGATTGGCAAGTGGCGTGTGCCCATCAAGATGGCAGAAAAGAGAAGGGTGTTTATAAATAGGAGCAAGCTCCTCTCTGCTGAGGAGAAATCTGCAGCGTTTTCTCTTTCCTATCAGTAGGAAACACCAATGAACGCGTCAGACTTCTACTCGACTTCTACTCGACTTGTGAAAAGCACCTTCATTCAATTTCATCTTCAACTACTGATAAAATAATAGAACATAGCCACCCAGACAAACATATGTACACCAAAAAAGGATCCAGTATGGTTTCTCTTTTGTTGTCCCTTACTATAAAACATCCTTTTAAAGTGTTACTTAGATCTTACTTACTATAACTTACAGTACTGTAAGCAAAAATGGTAAAGTAGAAAAATACCGGGACCCAAGGTATAATCTACCCCAATGTATGTTGTAAACTTACTTATTCAATTTCAAATGAACTTTTCCAGTGCTAACTACCTAAATAATGACAGTACATTTATTCTCAAGGTATGGACCTTGCTCAAGGACTCTTCAATTGTCTTGAATGTGTTGTGTGGAATGGATCTTGAATAAGTAATAGATCATTCAGTTAATCTCTCCCTCTAAAAAAGTTCCTCTACAAATACAACTAGTATGTATAGTAGAACCCGTCTGGTCAAACACAATCTGTTCCTGGATGTTGGTTGACCTCTGATTTGGAGGATTTTTTTTTCCAATAGGAAGTACACAAGAAGGGGCGAGGGTTGTGCAGGACAACTCATGGCTGCTTGATCGTGACAACGCGCTTGCTCAGAATCCCCTGAGCATCTGACAGGTCCCGGCCAAGAAGAACTTCCCCATGCTGGAGGAACCTTCATACTCACCTCTGTTTAATTTTTTCTCCTTTTTCCCAAGTTCACGGCAATCAGTAAAGGGACCCGTTTTAAAGAAGTGGGTGACATCATGATGGACGATGGAGCTGCAGAGGATCCTGAGAGAATTCTTTTAGGAGTGCATGAAAGCGTGGCAAAGAAGGCCAGAAGTGTTTTAGACTCCAGGTGCATGGCTTCAAATCTTGCAGGGCTTTAAAGTTGTCTTCTTCCCAAAAATTGGTCAGCTTTCTAAGGCTCCCCCATATTTTGTTTTGTTATACTGTTTTAGTTTAGCTGAAAGCAGCCACAATATAAACATGTACTGGTGTCCGATGCGCCGATGTTCCATTTCTGTTTCCATGACTATCATATTTTCTCTCATTGCCATCACTACCCATTTGTGGTGTCATGACCATAAAAAAGACCCCACAAAAGCTAAAGAAAAAGCTAAAAATTTGAGTTAAAGGCAATTCAAGTCAGAATTTTTCTTTACAATAAGTTCTTTGTGCTCCATTTAGTCTAAACAATGCATTCTGAATACTATTGCATTTGTGGAATACAAATTAAGCAGATAATCCACCCATTTTTACCCATCTCAGAGGGCTGCCATTTTGCATCTTCCGGTCGACTGATATTGACATTACAGTTGATCAGAAAACACATTCCAGAAACAATTTTTTTTTAAATACTTTCTCAGTATATCGAGATATATAAAAAAAACTGTTGTTAAATTCATGTTCCTGTGTTTAGACTATTGGAAGCGAATAGAGTGACTTATTCTAGAGATTTTTTTTTTTACTTGACTTCTACTTTAATCCTTTACACCCTCACATAGTTAAAGTGTTTTTACATGACGTTTATTTAGTTTGTTGGTTGCTTCATTTTTCTGCTACAACTTTAAAGGTCATCCAAAAGGACACAATGCTTCACATGAGTCAAACACCTGCCTGCAGCCACCGCCTTGCTTTTGTTTACATCAGGCCTCTAAATGCATCACAACACGTTCTCCACATGTAGTCTACACGTGTGTCTATTTGGCACACACAACACAACAGTCGTCCACCATGAAGGCGGTGGAGTGGAGAATGAGGAAGGTGCTCCATTCCTGTCTTTTGTTTAAGTAGGAAAAGGAAACCTGTCAGGAAAAGATTGTGTAGAACAGGAAGCTCTCATGGCTCAAGAGCATGTTTTTTCTTTAAGAGTGCACCCGTCAGCCCAGCCATTCACACCCACACTTCAATTATAACTTTGTTTCATTCTTAGGTTTTTGAGACAAACATCTCAATGGTGTTTGCATCCACCCTCCATCCTAAATGTGCATGGATGGCTTTTTTTGGTGGTGGGGTGCCGCCAACGTTAAAACCCCTTCAATACACACACACACACGCACACACACACACACACACACACACACACACACACACACACACACACACACACACACACACACACAAACCACACCCAACTGCCACAACGCCACTACTTAAAATGTCCCCTCAAAATACAACAGCACTTTTCAGTGAGATGTGCTTGATTTTGGTGCATTTTTTGGAGCTGACACTTGTTAGAAAGTGAGCCAAGAGAGGGACTTGCCATTCAAACATCTGGAAGCATCAGCAGCCATCTGGAATGTGACTGTCTAGAAGGGAAGAGGAGGAGGGGGGTGCAGTAGCCAATGTTAATTCAGCCCAGCAGTACTCCTGATGACTACCAATTTCACCAAATACTACTTTCCAATTCTAATGATGATATCTTAATAATGATGTTACACAGTTTTAAGATTTGTGAATACGTTAATCTATTTTAACAGCATGCATGTCATATACTGCCACACTTGTATGACTGTTGTCACGCATTAACCAAGTAGTTGTTAACTCATTTATAAACACTCCATAAGGGTAGCACTAGTTGTGTAATACTGACAAAGAGAACACTTTGTGAAGTGTGGTTTCAAAGTGTTGCAAGGTTTCAAGTTGCCAAACAGCAGCTTTCCTTAAACAACACACAACACCCCCTTCAGAAAAAAAAAGAAGAAGAAAAAAAACCATGAGGCTACATAAACTGCGAGTGCCTTCGACATCACCGAACCATCACACTATTGCCACCAATGACAGGCTCCGTTTATGAACCCGTCACCGGAGACGCCGCCACCGGAGCCGCCGCCGTTGCGCGACTCCTCTCCGGCGCGTACAATCCACTCACATTGCGCGGCCGATCACACTTAAAACCAAGATTCGAGTCAAAGAGAAGACCTTACCTACATGAAAACACAACTTTTTCTTATTCAGAAAAGTGTGTTGCAGGGTAAAATAAGGCCGCTCCAGATGTGCGTAATTTGCGCGCTCGCTGCTGAGAAATCCAACGTGCGAGTCAAGCGTCGACGCACATCCTCACACCGCTCGGAAATTATGATTTAAAAAAAAAAAAAACAAGACGAAGGGGGATGGTTTGAAGGGAACAGCAAGAGAAAACTGTCCTCAGTTTAGAGGTTCCAACTCACGCTAAAAAAAAAAAAAAAAAGGAGGCGCAACTTTGGGAGCGAACAGCGGTCCCCACAATCCCGTACACCCCACTCTCCACCCTTACCTTAATAGTTCCGTCCATTTTGCGCAACTTTCAATGGACTCCAACAGTATCCCAAACATGACACGCTCTTGAATTAATTCCAGCCCAGGTATGTGTGGCGCGGAGAAAGACACGTTTTTTCCCCTTTTTTTTTTCTTTCCTCCTAAATTTGGGAAGTGAAGTCACCACCGCCGCTTGCTTGCTCGCTTGCTGCTGCTGCTGCTGTTGTTGCAAAGGAAGGTTGAGAGAAGGAAGCTGTGTGTCACCCAAAAGCCCTGCCTTCAAAAAAAAAAAGAAAAAAAAAAAGCAGGATACTGTCCCGAGGAGATAAGCGGGCAAAACAATTGAGTGTTCACTCCGTTATGTTTTATTTGTTTAAGCTGGGAAATATTTACAGGATGGCGGCCTGCTGTGGAACAATTTGACGTGGTTTTTTTTTCTTTCCAAAAAATGTCACAAATTGGCGGTGGTGTGGCTATGATAATAATAATAATAATAATAATAATAATAATAAATGGTCAACCTTAATTATAATTCCACATATTTACTCAACATTTTTAACATATATCAAATCTATTAACACATCATATCGGCAACATCTGTTAAATTAAAATGTGAGCATGCGTGATAGAGAGATGGCTGGGCTTTAAATCACCTAAAAGATGACGAATCAGAGTGGTTGTTGCAATATTTCTCTGCCTTACAAGCCTCCACGTCAAGGTGAAGACTTCCCAGATAGGTCATAAATCACATCCATGCTATCAACACCCACAAAAGCTCAAGAAAAATCTGCTCTACACGTGTGTGGCCCTGCAGAAAATACAACCATTTAGATTTTGTTTTCAAATGTATTCTTTTTGCCATGTTACACTAACCTCTTGGCCAAAAGATGTTACATTTTCTCAATGGAATTCTGCTTGTGATTTTTTCAATGGTCTTTGAGATGAAAACATATTACACTTGTTACTTTTAAGCCAGTTCATATTCTATAGGAGTATTTCTCCAATCAAGGGCCATTCATGAGGGCCATACTAAATGTATGAAGGTTTTCATAATTACATGGTGGGCCATATCAAATGCTCTCGAGTATAATACATTGCCCACATGCTGTTGGTTCTCAACCTCTCATCGTGCTGTTATTATCATTATTTTTTTAGAAGTTTATCCACTACACTTTAAATTCAATGTCAGCTTGTTGATGAATACTCTTTGCAGCCAGCTCAAAGTTGAGACCGTGCCACTGGCAGCAGGGCCGGTCTGTCTGCTCCCCTCTTGGGGGTCTGGCGAGGCTGACGGCCCCACCCTTGGGACCGCCACATCTGGATCCTGCTAAGGGTCAAGGCTTCTCCTGCCTGAGGCCAGCTCAGACTTGTATAATTAAGGGAGACACCTTGTTTAACTCTTCACTGACCAGTTTGATACCACCCCCCCCCCTTTTAAGTCTCAATAATCGTATGTAGCTATTTTTTTAATCATATGTTTTAGCTGTTTAGAGTTAGTGATGTCCCATGTCATCCCATGGTTGTTGTTTGAAACCTTCATTAAAAAGGTGACCTGAAACCTGCACGAAAAACATTTATTTTGTATGTACAATAATAATAATTTAACCACATTCAATAAACCTGTACAATCCAAGAGCAGTAAGTTTATGCCTTTGTAAGCGATTAAAGGTCAGATCAACATCTTTATTGTTGCATTTGCAGTGGTGTGGAACTCCACTGCATCATTGTTAGCTATTTCTAATATTTGGGTTAGCTTATTTGGATACATAAGGGGGTCAAAATATCAGAAACACCTGTCAGTAAACACCTGTCAGTAGCCACCACTAGAATACTGTACATTATTTGGTACAGAGGCCCTTTTTAGAGCACTGATTCATATTTGCTGTCTGTATATTTCACAGTCAATTGCTGGAGTAAATAAAGCTAATGACATAGTTTAGGAAACAACATATGTATTGCACTAAAACAAAAATATTTCTTAACCTGTTATTGTCCATCAATTGAGGAATTGTGGTTACAGCCCTTGGACCACCAGAGTCTGTGCTTAATAAAGTGACCACTGATAGAATAGCAAGAAAAGGGATTTCT
This sequence comes from Syngnathus acus, assembly GCF_901709675.1. Taxonomy (NCBI): domain Eukaryota; kingdom Metazoa; phylum Chordata; class Actinopteri; order Syngnathiformes; family Syngnathidae; genus Syngnathus; species Syngnathus acus. The sequence continues at coordinate 7,841,343 of NC_051098.1, read as the reverse complement.
CCAAGTAGACAAGATAACATCTTATACCAAAAACCGATTTCCTCTCCATGAAGCCTATTAGGGTTACAGGGGGTCCGGGCACTATCCCAATACCATAATGAATACAGTGGTAACAAACATTTTGCAAGGCCAATAAACAGATGCAAGTTGGTTTACTCAGTCAACCACAGAACATCTGGATTGACGCTGAAAAGAGTCAGCCAGCAGACATTTTTTCCTCTGCACACATGCCACCAGACATGCATGCTGTGGTGCTCCTGCTTACAGGGGGCCTTCCACTGTATGGGCCATGTATGTCAGAGTTGGGTAGGGGTCACATGGACCCTCTGCTGTAGAAGGGGGTCTTGCTTTTACATCTGTTTCAGGCGTAAAGATCAGGGGTCCGCAACTTTTTCTTTTTTTTTTTTCTGAACCACTAACACCAAAGAAGCTCCCCAGTGGATTTTGAAAATATGGTCCTAAGAAAGGGTCGTTCTTCAAGATAATCTAGTCTGCTGATAAATCCCAACTGAAATCATGATTAAAAAACATAAATCTCTTCAGCTAGAGCAAATGATCTATGGTGAAGTATAGCGAGGTGTGGGCCAGCAGTGGCTGAGGACCCCTGGATGTGAAGCCGGAAGGCCAAACAAGAGAACATTTTCTTCAAGAGGTGGATTGAATACAAAAATAATAATGACAATAAAACAAAAAAAACATTAGAGGAACCTATGAGTATTAATGCAAATATGGAATGCTTGCAAAAAATAATAGCAATGAAACATTTATTAAGAAAACACAAATGTGTTACTTTCTTGTTGTGTTGCATTTGTAGTATGATGTCACTACTTTATTTTATCAGCTTGTGGATGATAAAAGTAAAAAAAGTATGAATGAAATTAAAAATAATTGTTACCTTTTTCCTCAAAACAATCACGTAAAAAGAATACAGCAGATAAAACCCATGTTTGTATTATTTATATGTTAAATAATTAGTATTTTTTATTAAGACCTACCACATAAAAAGAACACAACTAATAATGAAATGACAGAATAAAAATAACAATTTGATATTTCTTTTTTATTTAACATCACCACTATTTGTATTTGATCCTACTCAAATCATAACGGTCTAGCATAGCATACTGTACAGTGGGTGTGGATGCCATTCATTTGACTGCATGCACACTCATATTGTGGCCGCGTCCCGTCTGGAAGCCCGAGTCCAAATACCAAAGGGCCCCAAAGAGTGGCGTCGGCAGCACGTATGTGCACGAACTGTCTGGCCCCCCTTGCTCCAGGCCATAATTAATTTGAGATTTATTTTTATTGGAGAGTTCCAGTCTCGCCTGGCCTTAACCAAACAAAACCAAATGCTTGGACCGTGGAGTCTTTTGAAGGAGGAGGGGAAAGAGGGAGGGGGACATACTATATCTTATAGTTCTGCCACATTCTGAGTAAAATCTGACTGTGAGTGTGCAAAGCAAAAAATGTGAACTTGGCATTCAGCAAGCAAAGTGCCTTTCCAGTTTGTATTTTTACAAATAAAACAGATTCACCATGGAATCTAATGTTTATTTTAAAACAAAAAGAAGTTTCCATCCTCTGTCATTCAAGATGAAAAAAAGACTCATTCGAAGCGTATTTTCTCACCAAACATTCCTACCTTTTCATTTCTTTAAAAACAAACCCGGAATGGTTCAGAATCCTCTTTAACCTTGGCAGCATGAAAGGAGGTCTTATTCAAAAATATTTTTTGGGTTGGAAAAGAAAAATACTTGAGCAGTTGTTGTCTTTGTTTCATGTGAATGCTTGTGATTGTTGTCTTTAATTGGCCGCACTACAATTGTGATGAGAGCCCGCTCGCAAACACACAGACAAGCTGAGGTTATTTATTTAACCCCTCTTGCTAATTTTATTTCATTTTTTAAAAGGGCTTAGTTTTTGCTTTACAAATTCATACTTCAAATTATTTCATCAGATTAATTTTGACAAAAATATATCAGTTTAGTGTAGGCCTATGTAAATATTTTTTCTTTGTTGCTGTTGTTGTTTCAAATGTGATTAAACACATGGAGAGAGACATAGGAGGCGGTGCAGTCTTACCTTGACGTAAGACGACGTGTCAGGGACAGTTTGGAACATGACTGTATACCTGACCAGGGGTGCAGCAACGTGTCCAACAGCGAGTCCTGATGTTAAAGGGGTAAAAGAGAATTCATTGCATCACTGGCATTCCTAATGCAACGTGGTGCCGGTACATGTTTTGTTCCCTTTTTTTTAATGTCATCAACATGGATGAATTATTTGTGGTGGCCCATGGAAGAGGGGGGTTAGACGACCCGGGGCCCCATCTTGCATCCTGACCCCCTTCCCCCTCCGAGCCTGAAGCTTACCACATATTGAAACACTTTTCACTTTAATAAGTGCAGCTTACAAAGTCTGGGGGTGAAAGGGCACTCGGAGGACGGTGCATTTGAGTCCTCTTTTTGGCAACAGTTAGGAAGACACATTTATCCTTTAAATTGCCTGATGATTGGATCTCTTAAATTAAAAAGTGTATAATTAATGCAACTATAAACTCAATTAGGACATGCAATGGATGGGGGATTTGTTGCAATTAGAACTAATAATGTGAAATGAAGCCCGCACTCACAACACTAAAACAGGACTATTTATGATGCTTGACCAGTGATCATGCAGTGGGTAGTGGCAATACACTTTTCCTTCTTTTACAGCCCAATTTCCCCAATCTGATGAGGTGTTGCTGTGTGCTAAATCCAAAACATTTTCTGATCATTGGCCATTTTCTATCGTCCTTCAAGGGCAGTATGACAAATATGATGCATGTATCAAACATATATTGAGGTTTCCTCGAAACTCAGAGTTGCACAGTCTGTGGCCCACGAGCCGGAGGTTACAAGCCCCTGCTTTAAATACATTTTTGTTGGCGAAGACAGAGAGTTTCCCCCCTTCCCCTGCAAATGCATCCAATTTCTGCGCGGTAAAAAAAAAAGGCGCACTGGAGCTGGGCATCTGCACCCAATTAGGCAGGGCAGCGCTGGTGAATAACGGCGTGAACCTTCCACTGAGACAGCCCCGTGGGCCCGTGGGCCGGGACCCCTCTAGTGTTACATTTTAAGCATCTTACTTTTGCTGTTATCCATCATGACTCTCAGCTAATACACATTCCGTGTTGCTTCACACCCCACAAAGCGATTCAAAGGTGCAAAATGATTGAGATTTATAACAGAAATGATGAGCTGTATCATTAAAATAGAAAGTGCATGTATTTATGGTTTCAAATCGTTGTGCACCCTGCAGCATTTCCAACAGAGAATTTGTCTACTCACCTGTTCTCGATGCGTTTAATGCGCGCCGGTGCAGGAGGTGTCACTCCTCCTCCTCCTCCCGCTGCTCCACCTCGTTTACACACTTTTAAATAATTAGTTCCTGTCCACGAGAAGCTGTCCGTTTGTTTTTTCTTTGCGAGTTATTTTGTTCAGAGTCGCGCAGCAGTTGTATGAATGGAAATGTTTGCGAAATGAGAAAGAGGGCTGCGGCCAATGAGCAGCGAGAGAAAAACCTCCCCTCGTCTGCACCGTGAGGCCACCGAGCGTGAAATAAGCACGCACACACACGCACTCACATGCACCCACTCAAACAGCGACATAATTGTGCTATACGTGTTATGTAAAAACTCTTCTTAATGTTAAAATAAGTGTATTAACATACTTAAATTTTTGTCCTTTTGTTGGTTGGCACCTTCAAAATAAAAAATACAATTGCCATTAAATAACAAACAAATTCAAAATAATAATAATAATAATAATAATAATACACCTGCAGCAGTTTCCAGAATTAAATAATAACTTCTAATACATTATATGAGATCAAACGAGAGTCCCCCACACTTGCCACCCCTGTGTGCTTCTGATTAACTCCAGATAAGGTTTAGGTATTCTAGGTGTTCCAGATTTTTTTGCTTTACTTTTGAGGACCTTACGCCAAACTTCAATTCTTTGTGCAATGCGATACGAACATTAACTATCAGAAGTCATTATATCACTGATCATCAACTGGCTGCCCACGGGCCGAATCTGGCTCGCCGAACCGTCCAATCCGGCCTGCAACTGGATTCCATAATTATGAGGATAAGAGAGAAAATTCCATGTGGTCCACACGAAAGCAACTGAAAACAGCAATGCCTGAGATTCTTAACGTAAAAATATATAAACAATAAACATCCACTAATTCATTATTATTTAATTCAACTAGTAATTGTGCCAAGAGTGCCATAGATAAGAAGGCCATATTAAAGGTCCCAGCAATATAGTAACTGCCTGCCTGTTAATACATCATGATGTATCATAGCAACACCCATGCAAATCTTCCAACAGTATGTGACAACCATCTAAAAGCTCATTGGCTGAATGCAAGCAGATCATCATTAGGAATCCATATGTAGTTTATTGTATTTGTCTGTCCCCTTGGTGACATTTCCTACGGGATTCCAAAAACATTGACACAAGTTTATCAGCACCCCTCCCCCCTTCTTGCCCTTTTCCTGCTTATATGACCCCCCCCCTCTACACACACACACACACAAACTTCATAACCCGCAACCACTCAGCTCACTAACTTCATTTCCTTCACACTGCTCGTATCTTCCAAGAAAAGAGCTCCACCAAAGGGGTGTTGGTTGCAATCCACGTAAGGCCGCTTACCCATGCGTAGCCTTTTTATTGGCCCGTCAAGGTCGCTATTTCACGCCGGGCAATCGGCGGGAAACAGGCAGCTCACTTTGTGACTTTTTCCTAGTGTGTGTTCATTTGTGATTTTATCAAACTGCACAGGATGTCTTTGAAATTCAATAAGTCATTCTCACTCTCCAGGCTCGATTTTAGCTGGGGAAAAAATGTCCATACTTGCTAATGTAAAAACCAACACTAGTCAATCGACTGCATGTATTTTTCCCTCAAAGAGAGGTCATCTGGTATAAAGGTTTGCTTTCATCACTCGCTGTTTGTCGCAGCATTTCCTAGCGCAGTGATTAGGAACAACAGCGTCAATAATATTGTTCCCAGTGTCAAACAATGGACGGAAATCCCAACATCCGTTTCAGTGAAAAATGGCATTCATGATCCTACTGTGTTGCCTTCCTCAGGATATTGTATCACGAGTTTTCTAGCACATTTGAACGACAACCGACGAATTCCTTAAAGATGGCAAAATTGCTGTATGATAAATACGTGATGTACATATGATATTTTACTGCTGATATAAATACTCCATTCATGAATGTTTTTGTAATTCATGTTAATATTTTAACCTTTAAATCATATCAATCCTCGTAATTCTCGGCTGTTGCGGTTCTTGGATAGTCAAGACAGTGCATGAAATGCTGCTTGCTGACAAGACAAGGTGTGGGACCAAAATTAACCCAAATTTGCAAATAATGAGGCACGATGCTGGAATCATGTCATCCAACTATGAGAGGAGTTCTGAAGATAAAATGCTGTGACAGAAATGAGTTCCTTTAGTCAGACACTGCTTGCTGTTATGCCTCAAAAAAAGAAGACATCGGAGGCAAGACACTGGCATCACATCACGCTGCCGTTTTCTGACCCAACTTTGGAATGAGCAGGGAAAAAAGCCATCCATATGAGACTTGACATGGATTGCTGTTGTTGGATGATTTTGCCATGGCAATACGTTCATTTCGTCAAAAGAGGGCTTGATATGCTTGTGTGCAGCGATCACTTACGACGATGAAATTTGGAATTGGAAAAAAAATGGAATTATAGAGGCGCCTTACAGGCATTAAGTTTGAATGATCGGTCAACAGTTCTAGAAATAAAATGTGTTAATCAAAGCAGTGCACGATATGTTGTTTGCTACCATGACTTTCCCAAAAGTTTATCCATGTACAAACTTCTCCTCAATTTACACTCCAGGTCATCTCACCCTTTAGTGACCTGCTTTAACCTCAAGTCTGAATGATGATTAATGGTTAGCCATAAGGAGGTTGTCCAAATGACCCGCTGTGATTACTTCAAGCTTGGTTGTTCAGCCTGATTGTGGCAACCCTGCTTTTCGTACAGAGGGTGGAAAAGAAGAATATTTGCAAATTCCTTGCATGTCTGGTTCCTCCATTAAGGCTATTAAATACTGTCTGAGGCTATATTTTTGAAGAACTTTGACGTGGCTGCGAGGTGTTTTTGCATCCAGACTAAATGTTGCTAAAGAAACTTCCATCACGCATTCCGTTGCCATTCTTTTCTCCATGCATGCTAACACTTCAGAACTGCTCCTCCTGGGACTCCATCCAAAACTTATTTTGAGATGATTTGGGCAACTTACGCAGACATTTTTGCGATTACATCGCATGGTGTAAATGAAGCCCCTCACCCTGAACTGTAATGAATTATTTATTTAGTTTAAGGGGCTACCATAGATGTTCCAGAGATGGAGATCCAGGCCGTCCCAGCCCTCTTTTTGTTCCTCGGGGAGGGAGCAAATGGCAGCATGGCACCAGAGAAGGCCAGACCCTCCTCCCCCCATGTCAGATCTTTTCATGGAACAACACTGATTTTCTTAGCTTAACATTCTTATCAGTTCAACTTTAAAAAGGCCCAACTTCAAAATGATAGATGCCTTTTGGAATTTGTAGGGAACTCCTTTCCACTTTACTACCCGCTGTGCACCTAATGGGATCCCCACAGAAGAGAGAAAAAAAATCTGACTTTACAAAGATAACATTGCTCTGCTTTTTGGGTCGATTTTTTTATTTTTGTGAACTTTTATCCCTTTGTAGACTGCAACAAAGAATGAAATACAGACCATTCCTGATGGTATATGATGTTCAACTGAATTGTTTAACTCCACATTACAGTAGCACTCATTGGATGATAGCATCTACTTCTGTATCACAATGCACGAGAGAATCCTGCAGATGTGAGGTGAGATCTTTTGTGTTTACGTATAAGTTCTCAACAATGTACAAACAATGTAAAACCATTTAAACCTATTACAACACACCTCTTATTATATTCCTTAGCACCGGTTTTCACGTCCTTGCTCAATTCTCCAAATGAAGATCCCAAGCGTGTTTGCCTCAAGCTGTTTTTCTGTACCTCCCAGTTGAAGTTTCTAGTAAAACTGAAACATAAAACAGAATATACTTAAACATTGGATATTAATCACCAAAACATTTAACCAAGCCATACAATTTTGTCTATTGATGTCCGCTAGCCAACTGAAAATATGAAATGCCGCTAACAGAAATTTGCATTGATCTAACAGTCCCATACAAAGAGCATAAAGAAGTCCCACTTCTATTTGTGCGGGCCGCTACGGTGTTTTGCAGCCCAGTAACGGTCCACCGCTCGGTAATCAGGGACCACTGCTCTACGACCTTTCTTTTCAAGTCATGTTTGTACGGAGAGCACCCAGCTATTTTATTGCATCTCATTAAATCAGTACAGGGGTACCGAATGAAGTGAGTGAGTGTGCAACAAAAGTAATCATCCTTGAAGAATGTCCCTAACCAGTAAAACAAAAATCAGACTGCACTTTTTAGAACTGGTTGACACATAGCTCTGATGTTCAAATACGTGTGTCAGCGGCTGTGTGTGTATAATAATTAGCAATAGGGAAGTATTAAATTAAAACAAGTCAGACATTTTATGGGGCCAACATTTATGAAGTTAATAGCATCCCTATAAATGAATGACCTCCCAATGCCTCCTGATGTGCTGCCACTCATCGGCTTGTAGTATGTCCACGATGTGACCTCACGTGGCAGTATTCTACGCCGCAGGCTTGAGGCCGAGCTCAGACGAGAGGAAGTTTGGAGAGTGACATGTGGTGGCGAGACACAGTGCGTGTAGTAATTACAAGCAATTATGCTCTCGTATGCTCTTAGCGTGTGTCTACAGTATGTGCATTAGAAGTTGCCAGTTGGCAGAAGTACTCACACGCTCTACGTCAGTAGAAGCGCAGATACTTGCGTGCAGAAAATCATTAGGAAAAGTAGAAATACTGATTCAACACAAAAAGCACAGACTCTTCAATGTATTTAAGCATAAAAGTACAGTTTCACCGTGAATTATATTTAATATTCATTTAGCATTTTAATTTTAATTGATATTCAATGTGAAAACTTGTTAACATATGAAGAGCATAGTGCACTTAATATAAGTATATCTTATTTTTGAGAGGGTGGAGGGTTTGCTTTGATGGAACATTTGTGAATGGCAAAATCTTTTTCACTGCATACACCAGGAATATTTCTGTTGGCTTTGACATTATTCTACCGGGTTTACTCTATTCCGAATCAAAGCTGTCCTTGTTATATTTCTGCCTGAAAAGCTCTCAGTCACTCAACATCCCTTGTTTGGATAATGTAAGAGTAGAAGGTCCAGTTTTGAAATGCAAGGAGTCAAAGTAAAAGGTCATCAGAAAAATGAATATACTCACTTAAATAACGGATACCTGAAAAATCTGCTTAATTACAGTAATCCCCACCCATCACTGGAAATCACATTTTTCATATGTGAGAAATGGATTTTCCATCCCACTTGAGTCAGCTTTAAGTGTGAGATCCTGCTACAAGCCAGCAAACCAAGTGCTCGTTTTAGAGCAATTCATAATGACTCATGGCCAACACGAAATAAAGCTTAAAAGTGATTGCTTGGGTCCTATTTAGTAATTCTCACTCATTCCTCCGAATTATAAATCTAGTGACTGCTCGTCATTCAGCGGTGTTTTAAAGAAAAACACTGGTTGAAATGAATATGCTGTCACCTCTCATTTGGATCTGGCCGGCCCGCCTCAATAAGAAACGTGTTGTTCCTTGGAAGGATGCAGACCTGAGCCGGGCTCTCGGGTTTTGGGTTTTTAACCCCCGTCCCCACATTCTCAAATCATTTACTTTGAGGCCTGCGTCTCTCCTTCCACCTCGGCAACCCCCTCCCAGACATGTCTGACAGACTGAACCCGACGTGGGCTGTTCGGCAGACTACAAAAATCATCCATCTGTGCCTTGAGACGGTCAAATCTGGATCTAATAAAGAGAGCTTGCCTATTGAGCCTATTCATGGGAAACGGTAGTAGCATCTCTGGCCACTGGAGGGCTCTGTGGTTCAAGCCAAAGGAAAGCTTGTTGAAGACTTTCGTGCCCCCCCCCCCCCCTTAGTCATAAAATAGGAGTGGGGAATTCAGCATGCACAAACAGCCATCCACAATCCCATCCTTTTTCTATAAAAATTATCTTCATTGGGGTCATAGGTGAGCTGGGGCTTATCCCAGCTGACTTTGGCACCAACTAATCACAGGGAGACTGAATGACCATTCACACTCATATTCACGCTTACGAAGAATTTTGAATCTTCACTTTACTTAACATGCATTTTTATGAGATGTGAGCAGTGGGAGGAAGCGGGAGTCCCTGCAGAGCACGCAAACTCCAGATAGAAAGTCAAGGAGCCGATTCCGTGTCTTTTGAAGGAAGGTATGGTTCAGAATGGAGGTCTTAAACTACAAATACAGCGTAAACCTTTAGATTCAAACCATTTAGAATTCAACTAAAACTCTCTGGAAAATTAAACTGCAAAGTTCAGCCAAGTTTCAACTCTGAATGTTTTGTTTTTTGGCAAGTATGACATTTACCCGCCCCCCCCCCCCCCACCCCTCTAAAAATAAGAACAGTTCACAATTTGTTTATTGTTTTTTTATTTGACCTATTTTACAAAAAAAAAAAAAGACTTATTGCCAAACAGTAATTATGTTTTTTTCTGCAATGTCATACAAAGAAATGTGTTTGCCACGGGGAAGCAAATCTTAGCTTGTTTTGCAAGTGGAAGTTGCTGAGAGTCTTTACCAAAAGCACATGTTCATGGTCACTTTTGAAGCATTTCATTGAAATGGAATCATCTTTGAACCATTTATTGTTAAAGGCAAAGTCATCAGGTCTTCATATTATGAACATTTTAAGGGGGTGTCAACTAAATAAAAAACAATAAAGAAAACTACTACATTTTATTTGCTACTCACACAGATCACAGTTTGACCCTGGAACTTAGGATTTCTATTTCCATTCTGCATTAAGAGAAAACTTGTTGAGAGGATGGCCAGCATATCAAACATTACAGTTTCCACTGTATATAAAACAGGAAGTGCCCGCTTGTGTACTGATACTGTTGAAACGTTACAGCAACACTATATACAGCACATCTACAGGCCACAAACAAGCAAGGGAGTGAGTCACTTTTAACGCCGGTGTTTATTCGCCAGTGAGTGACAATATATTCCAACGTAGAGGAAACCGCAAGCATTCCAAAGCGACTCTTTAATGGGCACAGCGACGCTGTCATCACGCTTGTATGGGGAGTAAAGCGTTAACACATGGTATGCAGGACTTATTGGAAATACCGACGTAACTAGGTGGTAACTGAAGTGATTGCATTTCATGTCACATTATGGTTTTTGTAACTTTTTGTTGTTGATAGTGTCTAATGTCTGCATCAACTCAAATTTGTTCCTGTGTCATGCTGTCAAGAACAGTTTTTTGACATGTTTGTATTTCCACAAATCACAGATAGAGGGCACAGTTGAGCCGTGTGACAAGCTAAAGCTCTCATTTCAAGCCTGTTCAAACTTTTTTTTCACATTTAAATGAAAACTTTCATATCTCACTATTTTAAAGGATAACCTAGTTAGCGTTTCACAACAGCACGTTTTCCATAAAACATGGCCTTGTTTTCAGTGTTTCTTTTTGTTCATTTTTTTCAAAATCCTTGAATGGATCTGCATAATATGAGCACAATTTGATGGAGGTCAAATTAAAGTAGGTGGTGTATATGTCATCTCAATTGAAACTGGAGAAATAGAGAAGCGTGTTTCAAGCCAAAGGGGTTCCAAGATCTAGTTATTAAGTCGATAGGGTTTTGTTGTTTTGTTTCTAACAATTTATATTGGTTTTAATCAGAAGTTTGTGTGCATAAGTCAATTTGATAACAATGATAATTGTTTTTGAGCTGAAAAGTACATCTTGTGGGTGTAACTATGCATTTGTTCAAAATTCATATTTTTAATAAGTTCGCATGCGTAGTTATTTTGATAACAATAATAATTATTTTTGAGCTAAAAAGAACATTTAGTAGTTGTATCTCTGATTTAGTTTACTTTGTGAAAAGTAGAAATATTGTGGCCTTTATGTTGTTGCTGACACCTGCAAACACGAGTTTTTGGTAGAATTTTATATATATTATGTCAGACCTAGACCACATGGAGAAAGTCACCAAAAAGGGAACGTGTATTAGGGAAAGTTCAACCAAGACAGGTCAAAGAAAGTGGGCTTCCGAGTCGGAAATGAAATAATATGGGGTCAAAACTAGAAACAGACTGTTTCCTCCCCCCCAAAAAAACTCCTCTGCATACTACCGACCTGACATCTTTAAACCAAGTTTGCTCTAAAAATAGCTTTCAGCACAGGGTGAGGTGTGGGAGTGCAAGAAGGGCTGAGTGAGGTGTGGATGAGTGGAGGCGGCCGGCGGTTGGAAACGGGAACATGACGCTGGGAGCCAAACAAAGACACACCTACTTGCCAGACAGCCGTGATATGAAAAATGTGTGTGTGTGTCTGTAGTCGAGTGAAAGTGTAGGAGAACTTGAGCTATCCCAGTCCTTCTACTTTACAAACACAGTCTCACAGTTCAAAATCAATCCAAGCAGAGATGTGCAGATAAAACATGGACATGCTTTTAGTTTCTGGAACATGCTTTTTTAAATTCTCTAATCATATTTGAGGTGAACGGAGCAAAGCGATTAGAAGCTATGAATCAGACAAAGAAATTGCAGTTCTGGAAAATAGTTTTTTGGGTAGACAACTAATCAGCATTCCAGTTGTAAATGAAATCAGACATGGCCTCACACAACTCCACAATGATCCTGTGTTCGACCGGCGTCATACTTTTATTTACAGAAACTCTCGGACAGTGACAGTGAGTTTTTATGACATTGCATGTGAACTCAAGATTTGATTCCAGACGTAATTTAACAGGCTTTATGAAAACATTTGTGACAGCCATCTACTCATTTTCAGTACCGCTTATCCTCATTAGACTTGCAGATGAGTCGGAAACTGTCCCAGTTTACTTCGGTGAGAAGCGGGTTACACCTGGACAATCACAGTTGCATGTACTGTATAGACCAAATGTCAAACCCAAGCCCCGGGGGCCAGATATGGCCCACCATATCATTGTATGTGGTCCGCAAAGACAAATTGTGGATCAACTTCATGTGTCAACACTAGAATTACAAACTGTCTTCACTTTAAAAAAATAGAGGTATTGCTAGCAATTTTCATTACCATTTATTTTTCAAAGATATTTGACCAGTTTTACTTGTCTTTGATTTCAAAACGTATTCATCGGTTTGTTGTGTCGGCTATGCTGTATATCATAAAAGACGTTGACAGTCATAATGGCCCTCCGAAGGAAACTATGACTATGATGCGGCCCGTGACAGAAATGAGTTTGACACCCCTGGTATAGACAATTGACACCATCGCTGAACTGAACCCATTCTGCCTGCATGGAAACCAGGAAAGTGAAACATAACACTACACTGCACGATATGTAAACCTGACCGTAAGTGACTCACACCTTGGGTTTTACCCTTAACGGTACTCTCGGCACTTAGACGTAATCTATTATTGTCAAGTATTACTTTTGGAACGTATTGGAGAAGGACATACCGTTGTTTGTTCCAATCTGCAGATTGGGACTTGGACTGAATCAACTAATAAATGTAGTGCCAGTGTGGTTTGTCATTCAACCTTTCACAGACATTTGAGTTGTTTTTTTTTAATTGCACATATTTATTATATTGAAATGTAATGTTCACTTTCAAATAAAGTAAGTCTGGAAATATAGTACTTTGCCCCGAAATAAGAAAGTCCAATTTGTTTTGGTCACCTTTCCATGTACATAGTATTATTGATACAACAGTGCCAGTGGGTGCGTATATAAAGGAATCAGGATACGGAATAGGTAGTGAAACCCATCCGGTGACAAGCAACTCCTTTGCTCCTCTCATCACTCTGATAAGACATCCTCGGCAGCTACAAGCTCATCACAGGCTGCCTCCAGTGAACAATGTCGACTCCTTGGCCTGATGTTGTTATCAGTGTTAACACCGCGGGGATGTAGTGGCGTTAACATTGTGCAACAGGTCCACAGGGAAATGATGACCTTGTACTTTTGAATACAAACTTAAGGTAGGGAATACCTATTGTCTCTCAGATGGTGAATTGCTTCTGACATCTTCCCTGCTGTGTTCTTCCAGCAAGTAGCCCTCTCTCTGGCCTCCCCTCGCTCCTCCTAATGAGGGTGTGCGTCGCCCTCACAGACCCTCCTCTGCTAATTACATGACAAGCATCCCCTTCTGGGATGCTAATGAAGAGGAATAGCGAGCCATAAGACGCCACTGAAGGGGCGGTGATGGCGGTTGATTTAGCCACTGGGTGGGGTGTTTGTGCATGAGTTGGGGGAAGAGGCGGGTGGTGATGAAAAAAAGGGGGGGGGGGAGTCGTGAGCCTGGCACCAGGCCATTCGCTTATCAATTACTAGACTCTTGTTCCCTCCCTCCCACTTAAGTAGGATTTTTTTAAACTACTGTATGAAGTAAGATATGTGCCCTATTTTGCTGCATAACTACTCGTCTTTTAAACTTATCTGCTAAATCTAATTTGACTACATACAGACATGGCTTTGAAAAGTGGCAATATTTTCCATTCAAAAGTCCTTCAGATTCTTATGGGAAAAGTCTTAATAGTGATGTATTGTCATTTTCCTTTAGATAAACTGAATGCATGAGTTAGACAGCTTCAGTTCCAACCAACTCCCAAGTAAACTCATCTGCATCAATACGAAATGCACTCAACCTTTACTGTCAGTATGTGGTGGGAATATCTAGATCGGAATTGGGGGGACCAAACAAACAGTGTTCTGCAAAATGAGTCAAGACTGTGACTACAAGTTTCTCATGGTTCAAATCATCAGTCAAAATGATGAGACAGTACACCGTCACCATGACCAATCCAACATACTTTTGATGTGGCAATAGAGTCTGAGTCCCAATATGGACAAATATGTAAAACAAAACAAACAGACACAAATAACAGTAACTACTTGTTGGAGTGATGCCAGTTGCTGACTACTGCGGTGCCCTTAAGCAAGGCATCGTTCCACCTCCTGATCGCAAACGGTACGGCACTCTTTGATTACCTTGCTGTGTTACTGTGAATTTCTACTTTATGTCCAGATCAAAAAGAAGACTCCTGACAATGTTTCCTTCTCTTTTCTGAGATCTATTTGAAAAATCCATTAAGATGTCACAATCAATAAGTACGTATCCTATTTTGAAAGTAGTACTCCAACTCAAGCTCTATAACAAACTGTTCAAACCAGATGAAGACAAGGGAACATGCGACTTGGATGAAGATGTCGAGTGGAACAGAGCATAGCTGTCCATAGCATCCATCCCCTGTGAAAAGGCTTGAGAGAGGAAAACCATCTGGAGGCTCCTGTGAACACTGCGCACCCATCGAATATTGAGGATGTTTGTCTGATTTACGCAGCCTATTTAGAAGTGTTTGGACAACTTGGTTGGGGGATTGGTGCTTTAATTAAAGATAATATCGAGAACTAATATTGCCCCTAAGACCTTGGCCTTCTCACAGTGCAACAGTTCTGCTTCTTTCTGGGTAAGGCCATGCCCCTTTTTTTTTAAATGAATCTAATTATCATAGATATTTCCTCGCTTTCTCTCTGCTAGTGCCAAGACCAACAACTCTTTTCAGGGCCAAACCGACCAGGGTGACGGTCTATTCATACTGACATAAGACAATATATCCTCAATTGATTTATTAGTTATGGTCTTTCATCTAAAAATATCATGGGCAAGGAATAAAACGTTTTTAAGATAAAATGTTTTCAAGATTAGCTCCGTACGTCTTTTACAGGACTTCACATCTTGGGAACACTGGAGCCCAAAATAGATGCTGGGCTCATAAAGGCCTCCTTTCTTTGTAGTCAGCATACAGCAACGACATCTGCAGGGCAGTTTCTATGGGGCGGGGGGGCACATTTGGGCAAGCTATCAAAGACAGTGCCGATCCCCTATGACAAGTTGTAGGCGGAGGACTCTCTCTCTCTCTCTCTCTCTCTCTCTCTCTCTCTCTCTCTCTCTCTCTCTTGCTCTCTCTCTCTCTTTCCGCTCTAATCAGGACAATGCTAATAAAAGACCATTAATATCATCTGTCAGGGCTATCTTAAGAAGGTCCAAAATGAGTAAATGAGAAAAGAAAAAGAACTGACCATCTGGATCTACTTACGGCACACCAGCAAAGGGGGAGTAAGATTCAGGATGGCAGAAGTCGATTAAAGTCGCAAGCAGTGACAACATAAAAAACTCTTGAAAAACTTAGTGGAAAACGAACAAAAAATAAACCTCCGTATTTTTGAACCACAAATCTTTATTGTTTGTAAATCTCTAAGCAATATTTTAACATGATTCATGGCCACTGCACCATTTTCCCACTGGCTTTCACCATAGCAATAGTGGCTTATAGTTCATGAACGTCGATGGGTTAAAGGAGGGAAATATTGTCTATCTCCAACCAGAGTGACAATATTAAATACCTGCTCAATAAACCTCAAATGAGATCGAATGAACATTAAATCCTGTAAATCCCGCAATATCTCAATTGTCATCTTTCCAATGAGAGGTATTACATCAATGATGGCCCTTTACCAACAATCTTGGAGAGATCCATCCAAAGCCTTGAGGAACTATCTTGAGAAACCTAGCTACTTTCATATCAGCAGGTCTCAAACCTGTCACTTTCGATTCCTTTTAGCCTGTCATAAACTCTGACAACATGGATGCATGTTGCATGACAAGAAATGGTAGATCATTAATTTACCGAGTGTTTGTTCCCACTGTCCGATTTGACGGTTGCTAGTCATGCTTTCACTTTCTGTTCACAGGAAAACACGACCAACGTCTATAGAGAGGACTGGGAAAAAAGATACCATAATGTGGTGGTAGAGAAGCCACGGGGACATGTGACGAAAGCGTCTTCCTGCAAAACAGAAGTGTACTTTGAACTGCTGAGCCATCTAATTGAAACAGCTTTGCTGCAGATCTAGCCAACATTCATCGTTGCTTTTTATTCAATTTTGTCTCAACACAGAAGTGTGCTTCGCTCTCCACATGGCAATAAGTCATAGGCTCGCCTTTTGCCCTCGACGTGTTGCCCATGTGCATCCCCCGGGGCCCCTGTGTAGTTGCTGAGCTGAGGCCCATCAAAACCAAGAGGGGTCTTGAGAAAAGGCAGCCTGAACCCCTTCTAGTACTTCTTCACGCCTCTAGCCTTGGATTTAACTCCCTCCCCCATACTTAAGCCCCACACTTCCAGACACATATCTCCTTACCCCTGCATCTGAAGATTTACTGTTAAGAGTAGAGGCTGTCACGCGGTTTGAAGCGTGCACTTTCTAATTCAAACAAATGCTGAACCGGGGGTCACAGAATTATCATGGAGCCACAAGGTGTTTCAGATGGTTCACAAGTGTTCAGCGGGAAAGCGACAGTGGCGTGATCTGGTCCATATCTGAGCCCTCTAAAGCTTGTAAATAAAAAAAATAATAAAGTGAAAAATAAGCAAATGGAGAGATAAACCTACTCTGTTATCTGGAGTCACTATCAAGGGTAAGCAGGTGGCTTGAAGATGTGCTGAAGCAAATTTCTCATTTCGCAGGAGACTGCGCAACATTCATGTGCTGTTGGGGTCAGCAGGTTGCTAGTGGGGGACGATATGACACCTATGTCATGTACTGTATGTGTGCACAATCACGGCAGTCACACAGCAGTTATTAGTATTAATGTTATTTGACACAAGAGTGTCAAGTTTTAACCGGAAAAAGAAAAAACACCATGTGTGTCTTTTACATTTCCCTGGAAGATGATGAATAATGTAAAAATCTAACTGAACATATTAAAATTGCATTTCAAATCAAATTAGATGTAAAAGGGGCATTATTGGAGTTCAATGTAAACGGGTGTTTGCTTTTCCACTCAAACTTCATCATCATGAAAGTACAGGAGCTGAAGCTAATTTTCCAAGGTAACATTTTTCCATAGTTTCATGGTGAAGAATGACTTAATCTTAATAACATAGATAATATATGAGTTTATCTAATTCAAATAGAGATTTTTGTGATTTTAAAACGGTGAACCCTCGACATCAACTAACTTTTTCTGTGTCTTCCTGGGGGTGTTTTCACCAAGTGTTGCTACACTTTTTAAAAGGTTCCCCCCTCCCAAAGCAAAGTTACACGGGGGTACTAATTCTAACAGAAGCGCTATTAGAATGAGTCAACCTGTGAAAATAGGTACCACCCTCCCATTTTCCATTCCTAGCCATTAACCGTTTTTAGTCAACCAAAAACTCTTTCACAGTGTGGCTCAGTTATAGTGGTAGACTTCAATCTTGAAGGTGGTGGATTCAATTCTCAACTCATTTTAGACTAGATTTATTTTTCAGGTAGTTTTATGAATACTTTTTCCATCCAAATTATGTCGAATGTAGCTGAAATTCCCAAATTAGACACGCAGATGCAACTAAATACCCTGCATAGGTTTATCCTCCTTTGGTGCAAAAATAAAATAATATTCCGCCAAAGCAGTGGTCCCCGAGTTGCTTCTTGGTTATAATGGTGGTCCCTTGGACAAAACACTTGTACAAAGGTTAAGTGTGTGCACTTATGTTCTGTTCTAAATGATTTCTAGATAGTATATTAAATTTAAAAAGGTGTAGCCTGTTATATATGTAGTCTGCTGTCAATTACATGAATAAAAGAAAAAAGTAGAGTCATCTTCCAGCAAGCTGACCAAGACGCTTGCAAGTTTACACCTGTGCGGTGGAGAGCAGCTGCTGCGTGTGAGGTGCATGAATCCACGCCAAAAGGGAAAAGAGGATTTGGAGAGGATCACCGTTATGATCGAGGGAGGGACTACATGTGTGTATAATATTCCTGCTCCTTTCCCGCCGGGACTCGATCGGAGCAGGTAGAGCATCTCTCAAGTCTCTCAAGTGTGCAGCTTCCAAACTTCTTTCAACACGTTACGGTAAGGTGTTATTGTTTTTGCCATCTGCATTTTAATAGCCACTGTTTATCGGAGAGGAAAGTCACGTGATCGGTTCATCTCACTAAAAGTGTCCGGTTTAAACTTTCTTGTCAGTTTTTTAATTTTTCTTGAAGCGCGTTTTTTTTTTAAAATTTTATTATTGCTAATAGCGACATGTCGCGTCAGCATTTAATCTAAAGTACAATTTGAATTATTTGCTCTATTTTAGATTCATACGGGTGCAACGCAGTTCTGTGAAAAAAATGGGTTTTATTTGATATTATTCAATCGCCGCACCTCATGTGCGTCATGCAAATTAAAGCCACAAGGTGTAGCATGTGTTTGAATGAGATGTGAGAAGTGATTTGGGCATTGTTCTCTAAAGTGACGCATTGAGTGACTCCTAGTCAACATCTGGAAGTGTTGAGCGCTTTCACCATTCCTCAATGTACCAACTGCTGTCAAAGCACACGTGGCAATGCGCCTTTACAGTACTTTTTTTCTTTCTTTCTGTGTGTGAGGGAGATGAACTGTTATCCACGTGTACCATATTGCGTGTTTTCCTTTCCAGCTCTGATATTTGATGGTTCTTCGAGTAAGCAGTGTTACAAATGAAAGCAAATTTCGTGGGAGGAGAGGAAGCCTCAAATGAGAGGAGGTTCTAAACAAGTAGGTTATGCAAAGAGAGTGGAGTGATGTGAAGTTGATGATTTATTTGATTGATAGTTGATTGATTTATGAGTTGTTGATTTATTTATTCATTTGTAGCATTCTTTTAGAGCACACTGTATGTAATACAGTTGGTACAGTTGGAGTCTTTGCTCGCCAATCTTCCACCATACAAATTGTAAAATATTGTAAATTATCATAAATCAGTCATAAATAGCATAAATTAATTTATTATTAGTAGTATTTTAATTATGGCAATATATCTTTTCAGTGCAATCATTACTGCCGTTCAGTCAGGAGATTTATGGTTTGAATCTTCATTTACAAATATTTGCATAATGTTCCCATGCACGTAAAAATGTGGATGCTAAATTGTCTTTGGGTATTAATGTGAGTGTGGATAGTTGTTTGTGTATTAACCAGTCGCCTGTCCAGGGTTTACCTGAACTAGATAGACCAGTTATCTGAATGAATAAATAAATAAATAAATAAATAAATAAATAAATAAATAAATAAATACATGCATTCATTGGTGGATCAAGCAAATTTCTAATACCACAAAATGACAACAGGCAGCACGGTGGTCCGATTTTTAGCACATCCGGCTTCCCTGTCAAGAATGTTCGGTCACAAATCCTTGCCTCAACCTTCTTGTGTAGTTTGCATGTTCTCCCAATGCTTGTGTGGGGTTTTCTTCAGGTATATTCACAAATGCTCTAAAAGCATTTGCATGTTAAGTCAACTGAAGCTAAGTTGGTCATCTAAACTGTCCATATATGAACAGGGTTCACCCTAGCGCCCACCCAAAGTCACCTGGGATTGGTTCCAGCATACTTTAGTAAGCATACGCGACATATGGATGGTTCTTTCAATATTTATAGCTTCCATGCTTAACTGGGAAAAGGAAATTAATCATCAAACCACAGACTGCCTTTCATGCAGATTTTCCATCTCTAATTCATATGCTGCTTATCTGCTTGACAGTATGGGTCTATCCTAGTAAGTTTCGGGAAACATGGACTACACAATGGACCAGTCACCAGTCAACCACAGGACGAGTTTAAATAGCTCTCTTAGAAGGAAATCATACAGTGTTATGTGAATTGTGAACCACTACATTACCAGTGGGATTAGGATTACTTCTTAACAAGGGAAAAACAGTTGATTGCACAAATCCCTTGTCTACTTGTTCCCACCTCCCACCCTTATCTCTCATAGTTGCTCATACAACACACACAGAAACACACGCACGCACCACACACAAAGTGTAAACATTATGTGATTGATGGCTCGCCTCACACTGCTTCATCCGTTGCCGTGTTGATCCCTTCAACAGGCCCAGCTTCTGCTGTCCACAGTGTCCGCGATGAGTTACTACGTGGATCCAGTTTCTTCCTATCCAGCCCTTCACCCCTGTGACCGTCTGGCCGCGATGGTAAGACCCCCAACTCCCTTCTCCTCTCATAAATTACCCCAGACTACCTACCACACAGCCAGTTGGGAGTGTGAAGACATTATTTGCCAGAATGTGATCTGATGCGTGTGTTTTCTACACTGGATTCCATAATTATTTTCCCGGTTCTTTCTCATGTATGGTGGCGTTCACTTTCTCCGCACATGCTGTACTTAATGATTTTGTCAAAGATTTTTTTCATTGTCCCCACACGCGCTTCTTTCTGTGTTACACAATCACCCTGCACCAACATGTACTTCTCTTTTTGGCGCTCGTGCGGAGACCGAGGAGCCTCCGACCTTGAATTAACTCGGCCAATTGAAGTCGGAGCATCTCTGCCGCCGCTCCGCTCATCCACTGTACTGGATGCAGGTCTTTCCAAATAATACGGAGTTAGAAGTAGCAGGGAACATTGGGATTCCTGGCAGGTGAGCATTTGAAGGGTGCAGGCCAAGGAGCAACAACACAAATGCCTCCATTTGTATGCAGCGCTTCAGTGCATTAGGATAAGAGACGGAGGTTATATGCTAATGAGAACCCCACACTCGCCTGATAGAAAACATAGAAGGTTACCGCATCGCAGGTCCTAATTGGCTCAGGTGGCAATGCTCGCCTTTGGAATTGAGGCGTTTGCATATGAGGGCAGACTTGGTCAGAAGGTGAGTACAGCGCAAACTTGTTTGAATGGATGAGAATCATCAAAAGACATTTGTTGTTTCAGCGTCTCTCAGTAGCCTGATGAACATTCAGTACAATTATTTTGTGTTCATATTACATTATTCATAACTAATGATCTCCCTGGACCAGGGCCAACGTTTGTTGGCAAGGGCCAAATTGGATTTTTATAATGGTAATTTGTAGTGTGGTTAAAAAAGCAGAAAGATATGTATGAAGTTTTCTTATATCATAAAGTACAATACAATACAGCTTTATTTATAAAGCACATGTTACAAAAGCTGCAGCTGTAACAAAAAATGATAAAAGTAAAGCCCTCATTTTAATCTTGTTTTTTTTATGAATCATTTACTTAGAATTCTTTTTAAATATTATAACTTTAATTTAACCTTAAAATAACTTTAAACATTTATCTAATAAAACATACGTGTCTACGCGTTTTACATTTAAAAAAATGTTATCATTTGTAATATATTAATTTACCAATTATTGAATGAGCTAAATGAATTAAATATAATACAACATTAAATAATACTTCATTTTTTAACCAGCCAATTTGGAGGAAGGAATGGATGTAACAAATACGTATATGTTCAGTGGGAAAGATTAAATAACACAAAAGGCTGCATGTTGTCCCAGCCGTACTTTACCCACCACTGCTCAAGACAGTGATTGAGCTTCTTAATCTAGCAATGTAGCTGGTACCCAACCCCACCCCTTACCCCGCATTTGTCAAATCCTTACCACTGAGGTTATGAGGGGATGTAGCTCAGTGGAAGAGCGCATGCTTCGCATGTATGAGGTCTTGGGTTCAATCCCCAACATCTCCATATTATGGTGAAGTTTCCAGATGTGAAATTAATATAGCAGAGGTCTGTTCTCATCGTCTTTCTTACACAAGAATGCCTGAATGAAGAGTTATAGATATTCAAGTTTAGAGGTTTCAGCCAGCATCGCAAAAGACCAGAGCAATGAAATTGCAAAAACAACCTAGTGACCTCATTCTTCACAAGTTTAGTTGTTAGTCATTATTCATGATAAGAAATAAAGAAAATATTTGATCAAATTAAAGGGTGTAAGAGGTTGAAATGTAATTTTAGCATTAATGCCTCTGTGAGCGCAACATGAGCGGCGTTATGACTGGTCCATCAATATTACTGACCAAATGTAACTGTTTACGGAGGATGTATTATTAAAATGGTTTATTAGATATACGTTGTTTTTTTTTTAGGTTTTCAATAAAAAATAACAAGCTGATAATGTGAATGCTCACTGTTATTCAGTGGCACAAACACATATTTGTTTCACCCCCTTCATTTTACAAAGCAGCCTATGCATTTGAAGGTAATGTGTTATCTCAACTCCTCTCTCAAATCCATCCATCATCATGTGGGCTTTCATGCATTCTAACTTTCCCTGTTCGCTGACTGCACTGATAGGAGACAGTCCCATCCCACTCAGACATAAAGGCTCTCATAAATTGCCCCACCATCCTCCTCTCTGGTAGCCATCCATAAAACTGGTCAGCTACTGATAAACGCTGCAGTGCTTGTACAGTGGACGCTTATCAGATTGTCAGTCACTCTGTCAGCTAGTCGAAGTTGTATGCACAACAATGATGCATTGCCTGGGGATGTATATCTTCACTATGGCCGATTAATTATTTGATTTCTAAAAACTACCATGATAACTTCCTGCAATTAGATATTAGTTATGTTCACTATATCATAAAAATATCTAAATGCTCCCAAGCCCTTCGAGATGTTATTTATGCTGTCAAATGACATATTTGACACACAATTGACAATGAATATTTTGACCGCAGGAACATTTCCCCTTTTAGACTACGTATTGTGTTTTTAGACTATAAGCAATATTGTAGACATTTAGTTTCCAGGCTAATTTATCAGTCCCAAAACAAGACCTTGTGAAGCAATTAGTATTTTCCAGAGGTCCAGGAACCTTGAGCTCAGTCTGCAGTGCCTATACCAAATTTACCATACCAGATTTGAATCTCTTATTTCCGGAAAATAGCAGTTGTGTGGGGGGAAATTGTATTGTGTGTGTCCTATGGTTGAGGCTCAGAAATATTGTTATCTTGCACGATGAGGAGAATAAGCATTGTTGCCACTTTTTCCAACTGAGCAAGAAGGTCTCAGATTTGCAGGAGCTGTTCTCATCCCAATACCTTCAAACCCAGCCGTGAACAGGTCCAGTGAGAGCTGAAAATCACCGCTTGAGACGCAGGCCACCAAACGGGACACCATCAGTACCTCGTGTGCACTTTGAAATTCTGTCCATGAACGTTGTGAAAAAAAGAAATAGATAATGTTATTAACATTTGTATTTGGTGTGCCCATTTTTGGGGGCCATCATGTATGACCAAGTCAACATAGCAAATTCAGAAAAAGAAATATCTTAAAAAGGATTAGACACAACTCTCAGCTCTTAGAGCTTGTTTGTGTTAAATATAAAATTGTCTTGTTTCTATTTTAATCAGTGTTCGCTTTTGTGGGAAAATAGTTTTCTTTCTGTTCTCATTTCATTCAAACGGCAGCTCCAACAATATCTATTGAGGTTTTTTGTTTGTTGACCAATACAGGTTTAGATAATGCTAAAAATGTGAAAGTGGCAATCTGTCACTATCTCTTATATCCACAAAGAATTTCATATCTCTCCTACTCTGTTGTCAAATCTTGACTTCCCCTCAGTGCCCCCTCTTATGTTTCTGTGATAAGCTTCATAAACAATGTGGTGAAGACAAACTGCCACGCAGCAAAACACAATAAATAACTGTATCACCCTGTGTCTTGTTTGCACCCAGAGGCAGAGTGGAGGTCTTGCCATTGGCCCCCAGTTGCATCTCCCTGCGGTGGTCCAGCCACAGCAGCAGTACTACCCCTCACAGCCCTTCTACCCTCATGATGTGCCCCTGCAGGAGGTGCCCAATGGGCACGACATGTGTCCCACGGGTAAGAACCAGAAACATTCCAGAAACATTCAAGACCACACATAACAGTCTATAAAAAACAACAACATTGGTGCGAATCCAGCTTCAACAGATGCCGGCAGCGGCGCCATAATTGACGGTCGCTGGATAAACAAACTACCGTTAGCGGTATCGTTTATATAGAATCTTTACGGTGCTACGGTACCGACCCAATTTGGTACCGGTACTCATAAGCATGATCCCTACTCATAACCTTGAACCGGTCGAGTCCCAGTCAAGAGGTCTCGCATGCAAATGTCAGTTCAGGCCATCCTTTTGTCCAAAGTCAACCACTCACCCATGACCTTAATCTGCTATAAACAATGATGCATATGGCAAAATATCAGAATCGGCCACTAGTATGATCGACTGTACTCTTATTTCCACACAACCCCTTCGACTATTAATGTGATACTTCTCCAACAACTGATTATCGTTATCCATGTCAAGGCGTAATGAAAAACAAAACACTACATCACAATATAAGAGTGACACTTGAGATTACTCTGGAAATTAGCACTACAACAACATACAACATTTAAAAGACTGTTTTGGAATTACAACAGCGTTTGATGTTTTGGCAAAAAACAAAACTAAAATAAAACCCACGAGCATCTGCTTCAAGTTAGGGAAACATTGCAGCCACCATAACACTCAGCAAATGCAATGGTGCTGCATATCAAAGTCAAAGAAAAGCAATCTCGATCGTCTCGTTAAATAAATCACACTCATGGTTTGACGCGATTCATGTGGTTTTACACTGAATATGAGCAATGTTCACTGGTCACGAAACTATCTAAAAACACACTTGAAGACATTTGAAAAAAAAATAGCATTCAAAGCACAGGCCACAAGCTTTTCAAATGGTGATTTCTTGCTTCATCAAGACTTATCATCATCATCATCA
The DNA here is from genome assembly GCF_901709675.1 of Syngnathus acus. Classification (NCBI taxonomy): domain Eukaryota; kingdom Metazoa; phylum Chordata; class Actinopteri; order Syngnathiformes; family Syngnathidae; genus Syngnathus; species Syngnathus acus. The sequence continues at coordinate 7,816,473 of NC_051098.1, read as the reverse complement.
CATGAGAGGCTAAATGTCATTTAAAAATGCCACTGACGACATCTAAGTCAAATATATTTTGTTTTTTTCTAAAAGATATCATGAAGAGTCTGTACTAAAGTTACCTTCGTCAATGAGCTTGTTTGGTTTGTGTTAGAAGAGTTAATTAAAAGTTCATATGATTCTCTACACATAATTTTATTGAAGGCAGGGGCATGCCCCAAGACATCATCAATTATAGTTTGACCTTAGACAAAGATAGGGATGACGTGGAAAATATGCTAGTGATATCTGTGTAATCGTTCAGGATCAAACTAGGAATGTACGATGTTAGATGATGGTTATGATGGTAAAATTACAGTTTTTATCACAGAAAATTGTGTATATACTTGTTTTATTTTACCCGTTTTTTTAAAAGTAAAAGTTCTCATAATTTTACAATTCGTTAGCAAATTATTTTTTCTTATTAATATGATTTTATTCTTGAAAGATTATGACCCAACATTAAAATATTTATGTAAAATCATAACTGTTTAAAAAAAAATATCACATAAGATCTTAAGTTAGTTTGTCATTCATGTAAACAATTCCAAAAAGAGAAAACCGAGGAGAGTGCTGCTATGGCTTAAAAACATTGAATGCAAAGTCATGAGGCAAAAACTCACACTTAACAGATGCGCTTCAAATTAGATGGGCAAAAACAAAAAAGTGAATAAAAAGCATCGGAGAAGCTGAGGCACTCTGTCGCGGAAGAGTTTGTTGCCAACACGTTTCAACTCAGTCTTCATCAGGGCTAAAACAGATTTGCCTTCTACTTACTGTGACAACACGCGCTACTCACACAATAGCTCCTTGTTGATTAACAAGTCAAAGCAAACAAATGACTGTGTTACGATTACTGGAATCCTGACCCATGCTTACCCTTTGTTGTTGTTATTATAATTTTTATCAGTGCCACGTGCTCGCGTTGTCGTTCCCCACGTGTTGTTGGTGACATTAAACCGCAGGGCATTGTCTTTACTAGAAAACCGGCAACCCCAATCTCTCCCTCACCCCCTCCTTTTTGCTGGATTTTTCCATGTCGTTTTTTTCTTTTATCATGAGTATTTTATTTTAAACTGGAACATTCTTTCCAGTGCTTTTGACTCTGGCCTCTTCCCATCCTCAAGCGAGATTGATGTTAGCAGCCTGGGACGCACGCCACAGCGTTAGTGTAGGGCAGCTGGGGTGCTTTCTCCTGTCACCTCCCTTGGTTGGATGCAGGGTGTAGGACGGAGAAAGGGGGGGGGGGATTTATGGTGAGGGGGGGAGCAGAGTGTGGCCATCTTTTTCCCAAGCTTCTGGTTTGGTCTCTTGAGAAGTGTGTGCATACATGTTTGTGTGTGTGTTTGATAGAGAATCAGGATTTGATGGGATTTGCTGCTGTTGCCAGAGAAACACTCCTTTGTAGCCTCACTTCATTGCTCCCAGTGCTAAAGCGTTGACATAAACATTGCTAAGTGGAAAAAAATGACCCTGCTATGACCTGTATTTTTTTTGTCGTCGTGCTTCTAAATCCTCCACCATGTTCATAGCATGACACACTTTATAACGCCATGCGGTGATATTGTTACAAATCTTTTTGCGCTTGTCTCGGCTTCTGTATTTTGGACCACCTGTTCATTGATATAATAACTGTTACTACCAAAATGCAATATGCTATATACTACGGTATTACTCTTGAATGGCTATCTGAATTAGGTAAGCAAAGTGTAAGAATATTGTCTCAGACTAATGCAAGCAATTAAAAATTTATCCGATGGGTACGTATGCATGTTTGAGTGTAAACTCATTCAAGGTCCCATTTGAAATCATCAAGCTTCTTAGTAATGTGCAGATATTGATTTAGTGTTGCAGCCTTCTCTTGCACACTCCTGATGTTCCTCTTGCTTTGTACCTTGTCATTGCTAAATGTTGTTCTGTTTTCTTGGATGATGCTGATGCAGCATCTAGAAAAAGAATGGCCAACTTAACTATAACTTATTGCAGAAGCATGAACACAATGAAAATTGTAGAAATTGTTCAGCAGACACTGAATCAACCTTCTGCCATGGCCATCTAAGTGTATTCTCACATCTTGTAAAACATTGTAGGAGAAAATCAGATGTTGTTTTTATGGCAAAAGGGGGTTTACACAAAAATGTCAGAGGTGCCACGATTTATGGCACACATGATTTGGTGCAAATAATTATTTTTTAATGTGGTATGTTTCCCACTGGATAAATGAACTTTAATTAGAAGTTGGCGCTTCCTCTTTTTTATTTTTCATTATTTATTTATTCATTTTTCAAATTTTTGTCCAATTTTATTATTATTTTTATTGAATTTATTAGTAGCTGAATAATACATATTAACTCGGGGTGCCAATAATTATGGTGTATAGTGGCATATTTGAAGCAATAATTGACAGAAGAATGAATATGAAAAATGAAAGTAGCAAAAATTCCTAAATTTCCTCAGAAGGCCGATTCCCCGTCTTGGAGAATAAATGGAGAGCTGTTAAAGTGACATGTTGATTGTATGAGAAAGAGTCCAGAGCAGATGTTGGATGCAAGGGGACCATCACATGTTTGGCCCAGAGCCCAATGTCACACACTGTGCTTCTTGACAGGCTACAGCCATGCCATGGTCATGTTTACACTGACACACTATCAGACACTCGCGCTGCTGTAAACCTTCCTTGTAAAAACTCTCACTGTGCATGTACTGTATATGTGTGTGTGTGAGTATGTAAGGGGCTCCGTATTCCAACATGTGCAATTCTGACCCTGATTCACTCCTGCAGTGGATGCACTGTAGACGCAGATTCATTCATTAAATTCCCACCATGCACTCTGGTGAGTTTTGGATTACAGCATCCTCCCATTCAGCAAAGTGTGCGTGCTCACACACACACACACACACACACACACACACACACACACACACACACACACACACACACACACACGCATTAACTCTTTAGCACCTCTGAGTTCAGTGTACATTTAAACATGTCCTTCCATTTAGTCCAAGCAGCTGTGATCTGGCACTCAGGGACCATTGGCCTGTGTTTTATTTGATGTGATTTGACAGCTGGACACTTGGAAGGGCGGGTGGGGGTTTGGGAGTTGGTGGTTTGGGAAGTAATGGGGGGGTCACATGGTGGAAAGTAAGAAGTGAGTGGGCGGGATGGAGGTTGTACTGAGAGGACAGATAAGAGGAAGGAAAGTCACAGGAGCGGGATCGGCGATCGTGGTGGGAGAAGAGTTGAGTGGGCGAGAAGCAGGGGGGGTGATATGTGGAGCGCTGCAGGGAAAGATTGGGGGCGGGTGGGGTGTGTGCTTTGAGGGGCACGTCCACACGGGTGCAGGCCCATTTTTTATTCCTCCAAGTAAACAAGGGGCCTGCGGGGGTCTTGTGGGGGTTATGGGAAAGGAGGAAACAGTGATGCTAATCAGACCAGCGCACACTTCCCCCCTCCAACAATAAAACAAAACAAGAGTGCAAACACGGAAAAGCAACAGACAACTGCGGAGGAATGTGCTGCATAGCTGCTGTGCTCCCATTATCATTTGACAGAGGTCACAGGTGTTAAGTCAGAAAATACACGTAACATGTGACAGGTTAACTGCATTTTATATATTAACGAACCGCAAGGGGCATAATGGCAATGGCTTGCTTGGCTTTTTTGCCCTCTGTACATATACAGCTTGGGAACATGCAGTACTTACAGTACAATGTCCCTCAGAGTCTAATTGTCCTGTGGCTACATGAGCTTGAAGGACACAAACAAACTCCACTGGGTTTGTTGTTTGTGCGATGATTTAATGTACATACAATATGTGCCTGTACTGTATGCACATAACTTGTTTGAGTATTTCTTTTTATTGCAGTAGAATAGGTTGAATAAGTCAGTATGCGTACATCTAATTTGTATCTTGATTCAGCCATTTGCAAGCCGAGGTACAAAGTTGACTATTCAAGGATAAAGTTGTATTTTACGAGAAAAATCACTGGTGTGATGATAATATTGTGAAACATATCATGAGAGCAATGCTATTTATGAGAATAAGGATGTATGAAATACAAAAAACAAGTTGAGAACAATAAGATAAAGTTATAAAATGTAAATTCTATGAAACCTAAGCTGTATTCTTATGATAATTAAAAAAAATCACAATATTACAAGAATAAGATCAAAATGACAATAGAAGAGAGAAAAGATAATTTTATAAGAAGGTCCAATATCTTGGAGAATAAATTTGTAATCTTAATAAAAAGAAAAGGCATAATATGAGAAAAAATATAATTCTTTTACAAATATATATTGTAGTTCGCTTTGTACAAGTATATACATTGAAAGAAAATGTACTGATAATCATTTTACAAAAAAATCAGCGTAATTTTGAAATAACTAATTAATAATTTTACAATAAAATGTCAGTATTTTTCTTAACAAAATTACATTATTAGATGAAAAGTGATCATTTTATGAGGAAAAATTAATAAAAAACAACTATTTTTTTATGTGTTCTTATAACATGACTGTTTTTCTCATTTTAAGTCATTATATAATGCAAATAAAGGAATGATTGCAAAAAAGTCTTGCAATGGATGCCAATACTAGAGGTCAGGGGTCAAACTGTGATCTTCATATTTCAGTGATCGCTCTCATCCAAAGCATCAGCCAAACAGTGAAACTTCCCCTTCTTTGAGTTCTGTGGGTTATATTTCTACAAAGCATTCGTCAGTTCCTCTTGTTAGCACAATGGCTAAATGGCTGGAGAACATGCAGTATCAAAAGACTTGCTGACGTTGACTGTTATGTATTTATTTGAGGCAAGGTATTTCTTCAATGACCGCCGATTATGAAATTGCCTACTCATAGCGCTGCCACAGAGACACTGAATATCAATCACAAAGATTCTACTGTTCTCCTGCATGCGTATATGCGTGACACAGCATGGTTTGCGGTGAGCTGCATGAGAATGAGTGACTGATTGATTATATACTCAATGCCACCTATTCACAAATGTCATTTGTGCATTGTCAGGCATGTTCTAAGTATGGATTATTATTTTGACTAAGCCAATTCTTCACATTTGCTTTGTATTGATACAGAAAAAGAAATCATGCAATGCCACTGGAAATTCAAAAATTCTAACTCATAATCAAATGTAACTTTCTGTTGTGGTTAAATAGTAGCGCATGATTAAAAACAAGTCGTTTTTGGTAGCAAGATGTTTTCAGCAAGGACTGATGAATAAAGCTGGAGTTGCTGTCACCCTCTTGCATGTGTCTCCTCCCGCCAATCTGCAACCTTCATTCATTCATTCAATGTGAACCAAATTAAAGCCACAGACTGATGCATTTTCCCTTCAGTTGCTCCAGCAGAGGTTTATCTGAGAGCATGTCGGCAACGTTATGGGGTAGGTGGAGGGAGGGAGAGAGGGGGTGGGACGGCGAGAGGGAGGTCTGGGAGATAAAAAGACTCGGAGGGGGGTGGGGATAATTGAATTATCTGCACAATGGAGTGATGGGGGGCACGTGGTGCCGCTAATGGAGGAAGAGATGTCCTTTTTAGCGAAGCTAATTGTTCAGAAAAGGCTTTATTCAGGGGGTCTCCTCTACTTCCCCAGTGCACTTACGCTGCACACACACACGAACACACACACACACACGGACACACACACACACACACAAACTGAGCAGACTGTGGTATGCTGAGGCACAACGGAAAAAGGCACAAGAGCGCATTAAAAACCATTGCAAAGTCACACACGCACATGAAAATAAACCCACTTTAAGTTATGTTGTGAGTCAGCCAGCTAAGCCTTAGATCTCAGCAGGGGGGGCATCAAGCCTGTGGCACCTTCAGACAGCATCAACCACTGATAGAGCTGCCACAGAGCCACCAGACAGCAGCCACAAAGATCCTACTGTTTTACTGTTTGACTGTCTGCGCCCTGCTTGTGTGCGTGTGTGTGTCCATCACCCATCTGCGCCGGCGTTGAGCCGCCTGAGAATGAGTGACTGATTGATTGTATGCTAAACGCCTATTCACACAGAGCGTGCATTGTCAGACACGTTCTACGCATTGATTTGTATTTGGTCTGAGCCGTCGTTTTACATTTTGATACGACCAATGCAGACAAAAACATCCATAGGGCGTCGCTACTCGAAATAAACAAGCCAAGTCAGACAGACGGGATTCGTCTGAGGGGAAAACATTCGGTTGGCAGACGTATGCATTGCCACACATTGAATAACCTTTCAGTAACGTCTAGTAAATGGAACAGGTGCCGCATTTGGAGACTATAGACGTGCAGATGTGCTAGAGAAAATGCAACATCAGCTAGATGTGCTGTGCTGCGATGCCAGTCAGCTGTCAAAACCATGGCAACGGCATTAAGCAATAGAAGAAATAAGAACGTACTCTCAAGATTTCGATCCTCAAATGTTCTCAGTGAACCTTCAGGTTATTTATAGTATACGCCAACTTACAATACCTTTGTCAAAGCAGGAAATGACACCATAACTTGCAACAATGGTTGTTTTTTCACTTTGTTCAATGCAATGTTTAACAATGACACTGAATGTGTGATGTGTGCAGTTGATCAGATTTCATGGCTATCTTTGTGATCATGTGATGATTTTCTTTCCATAAAAACAAGCTGGACAGAATTCATCGTTGTTGAGATCAGCCATTTTGTCAAGCAGCCAAGCAGCACAGTTTGGTTACGGTTTGAAACCGTAAGCCCTGTGTTACCATTTGTGTGGTTTTGCCCTATGATAAAAGTTAACACCTTGTACTGTATCCTGTTTAATTTATTGCCTTGATTTAATTGCCTAATTATGTGCTGTCTCGCTGCTATACTATGATGTCACAGCATTTAGACACAGGCTTGTCTACATACCCGCGCCTGGGTGTGTAGGCAAGCCCCATCAGGTTTACCGATCTAATCTGTACTGAACTGCACGGCTTCGTCGAAACACGGCTTATGTACCGAAAGTCATGTGACATAATTGTGACACGCCATGCGCCGGTGACTTTAGCAAAGAAGAGAAACATATTTAGAATTCTTTGGGCTTGACATGCTATTGTTTATAGCAGGACTAAGTAATCGAAATTTTCTCTTGCATGTCCCTCTCTCAGTTCTTTCATTTATTGTAGACAACGATGCTTTTACTGTAGCTACAGACCATACAGTAACCCACCAATGGAACCGATAAGTGATACTCAAACTCATCAAATACCTATCATGAGCTCCTAGAATCTTCACTTGTGTCCATGCACTTTTTTCTTGTTTAACTTTGTAAACAATGTAAGATATACTAAACAAGTGAGACAAATAGAGCAATGCCAGTTTTGAGTAGCAACAGCAAAGTTATTAGTGAGCAGCATTGTAAAAACTCTACCCCAAGGCAACAAAGGACATAGGCTGTCCTTTTAAAACATAGAAGGGAGGGAGTTCATTAATAGAAAACAAAGATGTCCACTCAGAAAGACTGACTGACTAAAGATGAAGTAGACGGCAATGTATCCGTCCCACCCCCTCATCTCCTAGTCCACTCTCCCCCTCTTCGCCCCCCTGGTGAGGCTACTCCCCTCACCACAGAACCCACCAGCACTCTTCCCAAACGAGCCTCCTATCAGAGCACTGAAACCTGACCCAGGCCTGCTAATGGAACCGGTGAAGTAACGCTGGTTTGAAAATCCATATGTGATCAATATCCTCGGCTCCTCTGCCTCCATCCATAGCATCCCATTTAGAAACACACGCATGCAGTCTTATTGATGTTCATATGCCTTAAGATGAAGTACAAACAAGGTTGTTCATGATGAGGGCAAATTGGAGAAGAGGCTTTTATTTCAGGGGAAAGAAAGAATGTGTTTTTGCCTTACTTCCAGTGTTTCTGGAGACAGGCTTTTGCTCACAGCAGAAGAAAGAATTACTGCTCTTTTCTGCAATCTTCCAGTTGCCATGGAAGGCGTTTCTTAATACTAGTGGTTAGCTGAAACTGCACTGTTTCTCTTTTCTTCTTCTGTGACAGAAAAAAAACGTGATTTGATTTCCAGGAAGCCATGCACGGTCTTGATTATTGTAGATAAGAAAGTACCCCACCAAAAAAAAAAAAGAGCGTTGGAACATACTTCGTTGTCTTGCGCAAACTGATTTTCGTTGGTTATTTATGGTGAGAGAGGCCCTTCTTAGATTAGTTTCAGTGTTAGTATGTCAAATTAGTTTGAAAAGCCATGCAGTATTCATGTTTCTTATTTCTGCCAGTAGTTCACCCTGCATGCTATATTTGGCCTATATTTTAAAATGTCCTCATTTTCCCTCGCAAGAACAAGGGACTGTTTGTTGAGCTAAAAATATGTTTTTTTTCAGTAATTGCTACGAATTTACAAAGAAGCACCGCTTTTTTGAGCACCTTCTTCAAACAAAATTATATGGATAGCTTCTACAAAACCATATTCCTCAAATGAAGCCTCACTTTGAGAAACCATTCAGTATATTTTGCAATCATTTAATGTTAATCACACATTGTATTTATAGTGGTTTGCTTAGTCATAAAAAATATGCTGCGAAAGAAATGATGATGCAGCTACTGGCTGTCATACTTGCACAGTCATTGTCTGGCAAGTTAATTTCTATATATAGAGGAAAAAACTAAAAGTACACTTAAAACTCATTTTAAAGTCAAAATCTAGTACATTTCATTACACTTTATGTAAACTGAATATTGAACAGTACACAGAAAACCTAAATATGTCTGGTTTATGCAATTTGGACTAATAGTAGCAGAAAATATATTGGGTGAGATTTATACTTATTTTTTCAAACCTGCTTCAATGTTTGTATGGTAAAATGTAATGTACTATACTTGTTTTTCATACTTTGCACGGTACTGTTGTCTTGGATAAAGATTGTTCTTTGTTATTTATTTGAAAAATTGTTGGCACATCTGACTTCAAAACAGACGTAATCATTTTCTCCCAACAAATTCAGTGAAGATAATGAAACATTTTTCACTGATCTTGATGAAGATACACTGATAAATATCATTCGCTACACTTCGGCTTTTTAAGTCTTAATTGGAGCATGGCCGAGTTTGATCTGGAAATGAGAATAGTTCGGTTAACTTCAATTTATGTTAAACTTGCATTTATAATCAATGCACATTTGAAATCATACTCTCCGGGACTAAACAGCTCAAACAGCCCCTGATTACTGTTTTTTTCCACTCTCTTGTTCTAGAAAACATCCCTATGAAACATCTGTAACATCATTTTCGGGAACGTGTTCGTGACGTTTTTAATGGGTTGTACACTCAGTGCGTGCGCGCGCCGCGTGTGTGCGTGTGGTGCGCTTGTAATTGAATTGTGAATCAACTGGCACGCCAGCCCACCTTCCTCCTCCTCCTCCTCCGCCTCAACCACGCCAAGCACCGCCCATTTCAGCTGTCGTTGTTCTGTCAATGCAACGCCCCTCGTCAGGGGCAGAGCGGAAGAAATGAGTGTGTGTGAGTGAGTGTGTGAGAAAGAACGAGGAAAAAAGGGAGTGTGGGCAGACGTTGTGCCGGGAGAAAGAAAGCCAAGTTTGGAAGTGACAGAAAGCAGAATTTTGCTTGAGTTTTTGAGACTTAGAAAGAGGCTCCATTCAAAGTGAGCGGCGCGCGCCAGATCCCCTCCCCAATATTGAGTGATCGGAGCGGCTAAATTAGAAGCGACCCTCTGCTCTGATGATCATGACGGCAGCTGTCGATATGAAGCCGACGTTGACAATCATAAAGACTGAAAAAATGGACGGTGAGTACAGCTGTAGAAGTTTTTCTGTATAGTATATGTGCGTGTCGTGCGGCTGGTGCTCAGCTACCGTACATCAGTAATTCATTCGTTTAGCGCTAATTACAACGGGGGACATGACGTTCAGATTTCAGTGTTGCTCAATGTGGTACATCACTTGAAAAAAAATGCAATCACGCCTGCGGATTTGACTGTGATGCAATCTTAAGATACCTTGCTTGCTTCTGCTTTATGACTGAATGAATCATATTGTGATCTGAGACGTGAAACCGTGATGCAACAGTGGGAAAAGTTAGCACTTCCATTTGACGTCTCCGTAGTAACTAAGTTCTTTTCCAAGGCCATGTGTTTGCCTTTATTTTTAGCTTGTGTTCTACTCTCGCTTTGATCTCAATCTATCTCCATGTTTATCTCCATCTTAACTCTCATCCTTGACCCCGCCAAGGCTGCTGTCAGCAAGGGAGGCTTCATCCCTCCCACCTTTCAGTAACCCCCTTCACTGCTTGACTTTTTGAGGCAGGCTGAGGTGATGAATCTGCAGTGTTGAGGTTTGCCTCTCTGCTGACCCGGCTTGCCTGGAACTCTTGGCTTACTCCAGGGGCAATCCGGGGCTCATCCAGGGGAAGACCACAACTGTTGTCAGCTGGGTTTTAAGCCTTGTGGGTTCATTCATTGTGTGTGTTTATTTTGAGGTATATTATTTGCACTTAGCAGCCGTTTTTAACCCATTGTGCCTTAGCAGCTCAGCTCTTGTTTGTGTGCATCATGGAAAGTTGCGCTTGACTTATCACACTAACCACTATCTTATTGTCAGTACCTGTGCAGAGCAGAGCAGCACACAGATGTGATGGTGTTAAAACTGTGGCTGTTATCTCGCAAAACCAACTCATGGTTACTCAACAATTGGCATGCACACATACACAATACTGTCTTAAGCTCAAACTAAGATGCACAAGTTCAAACAGTAAAAACATCATGCTCAAGACCAATAGACCTACATTTTGCAAGCAGAAGAAGGAAGAAGCCTGAAAATATAAAGACTGCCTTGTCCCCAGCACATAATTTTAAGTTAGCTCATTTTACCAACTTCAGAACAAATTCTCATTGATGGAGGTAATAACTTAAAACATACCCTTTTTGGATCGATAAAGGACCTTGTTCTGTGGCCACCTGGTTTTTCAGAACACCTGCAAATGCTGCATGTCCATAACTGTAATAAGCTAAAGTGGTTTATAAGCTAATGTGTTGTAATATATTTTTATTCCTTCATGTGACAAGTTTGAAGTTTCAGTTTAGCCAAGGTCACTGAGCTCTCTCCAGGGGAGGTAACTCACAAACCGTTAGGGTCAAAGGTGTGTCCAATGAAGGTCAACATTCCATTGGGTTTGTACTCCTCCATTGAGTGTTCATGTAATCGATTCCTTGAGAAGAAACGTTACAAGAGGGGAGTTCTAATTCAGCAGTTTCAAAATGCTTTATACTTTACAGTGGAACATTTGAGGTCAAACACAATTTGTTCCCCAACACTGGTAAACTTCCACTTTATTCCTATTGCTCCAGAAAATAATAAAAACTGAATGAATCCATTTAAGTGTCAAACTACTGCCATCACAAAAACGTTATTAGCTGTTCGTGCAATGCTTTAAGTCACATTTGATTGTCCTTAAATTGCATAGAAATATAAACTTGAGTTCATTGCCAATTAATAAATAAATACTCTGCCTTATCCTTAAACCATGACAGCTGGAAGACAGAGAGTTATTTTCAAGTCTCCATGCATCACACATCTAGTATTAAAAGTTCAAAATAGTACATATTTAATATGCAAGGCTGCTTCTAGGTTGAATTTCGTACAGTCAAATCAGCTTGTTTTACAGTGTACATTCCACCCCCCCAATTATTAATCGACTTCTGCCATATTTATTGAGCAGCCAGCACAAACACATTTTTTGCTTTTCTGCATCACAATAAACTCAATATATGACTCTGTATTAATCATCACACTTTTCCTCTTAGCCCTTAATGGTCCCCTTCTGTCGTGGCATTACACATCAGACAACAATCCTATAGCCAGTCCCTAGAGCAGGGCTATACCAACAAACTTACCGTACTTCAACTGTTTTCCATATACGTACATAAATTTAAGCATTAAATTGTCCGGTTTAAACAAGCTGCTGAAATACAAATTTTAGTTATAAGTTGTCAAAATCACATTAATACATGGTATTTAATCAGCATTCACTGAAATCATGTCAAGAATGTGAACAAATAACCAATTCATAGTTGGGACTCCCAAATCATTCGATAGATTGATGATGGCTAAATGGGACGTATAATAAGTGACATATGAAAATTTTAACGTCCACTATGTACATTCTATAAAACTGTTGACGTTTCAGAGAATAACTCCCACACAGGTGCACATCAAAATAAAAGTATATTAAAGCACTTTTAAAATGAAAACATAGCCTATAGTGCATTTCATTTTGACTCCATAAGTAATGCGAGGACCAGTCAGACATTGGGGATGGGCCGGATGTGGCCCGCGCTCCGTAATTTGCTGAGGTCGGCCTTCCATTCTCACTGAGCTGAAAACCTGTTTGACGTTATCATGGACTGTGATTCAAACTGAATTTTATAAATTTTACAGATTGCAAATTCCTCTGCAGTCATAACACAGGTCTAAGATCTTCCAGTTTAAAATATCTTGGATTTCGCAATTGTCTGATTTTCCCAAGTCAATCCCAGTTTTCAGTGAGTTGAAAGTATCTGTTGTCTTGGTTAGGCATTAAGGTCAGGGTTTAGCGACAGACAGGAATGTTCCCGTTGATCAGGCGTCATGCGTGGTGGCATAGAGGAGCGGGAGTTCAAACTGCAAACTTTTAGCTGATCAAAATACTATGTTGTACAGTCAGTGACATTCCCGCTGGTCATCTGGAGAGTTCTTTTACGACATCGTGATTGTTTTGATGTGACGTTTGAACATAAAACCAGGCGGTGCCATGGCCAAGAGAAATTTGCCAGAGCGCTGTATTGTGCAAGATTCCGTTTTGCTTTTGTGTCTTTGTGTCAGCACTTTTTGTAGTGTGTGCTGTGTAATATATGCCATCGTTAGTGTACACGGCTGCCTGGCAGCTGTGCAAACATTGTTTGGCCGATCAGGATTTTGCTCGATGTGGACCGTCAATCATTCGAGCCAATTAAAGCTAGCAGGTCCATGTTTTTTTTTTTCATTATTGTGTGTGCTACAGTATGTCTAACTGGGAACTAAATGGTTCACTGAATCAAAACGTTTTGTAGGTCAGTATGTCCCCTTTATGTGCATGTGTCACCCTCAATCAATATGTTGATTAGGCAGCAAAGTCAGTTAGTTGAGTGGGAAGGGTGTAGTGATGTAAGGGAGCCTTAAACATTGATGTTATAATTACATGAGACAACTCTTGTTCTGTATACTAGTACATGGTGACAGACTGAATGACTACGAAGTATAAAAATAATATAAATTCATGCAGATGAAAATAGAAAATGATTTCCATGATGACACACCTTTCTTTTTATGCAGTTCAAAGATGCCGATGTGTGACATGGAATTGGAATTTCCGTCATTACTTCCTTATTCAGCCTGTCATCTGCCGCGTTAGCCGTATAAACGTGTAATCATTACACTGAGTGGGCCCTATCGCAAAGTTTCCCTAGCGACTACAAACCTTAATCATTGCTTATAAAACTTAGTCATAAAGCAAGGCGTGTTACGCCAGCAGTCTGCTAAATAGCAAGCATATGGTGTGAGCCAGGGGAAGGGGCTGTGGGCGTTGAAAGAGCCAAAACCTTGCAAGGTGTGGCCAACTAACGGTTGTGACAGCTTATCAATATGCAAAAAAAGTTGAGGTGAGAAGTGTCTGCCTGGACTTCAACAACCTGTCTTTTTACTCGCGTTGCACAACTGAGGCACAAGCATGAAGAGAAAATATGTGCCTTGGCAGACAAAATGAAATGAGCTTTTCTAACTCTTTCCAATGGTTTGCACACACCACCCACTCAATCAACTCTCTTCCCCAGTGTTCCTCTGACTCCTTCAGTTTCACATGACATTCATGCGGTATCTCCTCCGTGCTTTGTCTCCTCGCCAGGCGTTTCTACCAATTAGTACCTGAGTCACGGCACTTAACTTCTGCCTCACAGCATCCATCGCAATGGGAATATCAAATTTCGGCCAACATAGGTGACAGGTCTATGACTTCTCTAGTTACGACGTTTACCCAACATGTAAGATTTTGTTGTTGCTGCTCCATAGCTTCACATTGTCTTGTTGATGTGCCACATGTAAAAGATCATTTTGGCAGGATAGAAAACGGAAACAAACGGCAAATCCGAATGTTTCTGTTGAAAGATCGGTCATGGCATATTCTCGTCCGAGAGGAATGTTTGTATGACATGTCCCGTCTCCCATTGTCTGACATTGACTTTGATACACTCCGTCAATGCACAACTGTAGGTTACACTTAGATACGTTTGAATGAGATAAGTGACGTGAGTTCACTTGAACGAATTGTTCATTTTATCGCTGCTCTGTATTGTAAATCGTTCTGCTAATATCACTCCTACCCTGCTGGTATGGCGGCGTAAACAAACACATACGTGGATCAGTCATGTGACGTTCAGAGGACTATTGAGGCACAATGGATCCTATAATAGAAGTCTTCTTTAAGTGTTAGCCCACTGTCAAGGAAGACAGCTGGTTTCGCCACTTGGGGCCCATGTTCCTCATTCTGTTCGATATACAAGTTCCAGATTTTCTTCGCTTGTTTTCTCTTTTCCAAGTGCTTTCTGCACAACACCTGCTCACGCAGTTGGCAAGCTTTTTGGCAGAAGGTGAGCAAATGGGCTACAACTGTTGATACCTCCCTTTAGCATCAGAGGTGTATTGAATGAATGGCTCGCGTGTTTGTGTGGGTGGCTGTCCGGTTAACGTTTTGCTGCCTCATGTTTAGGTGGGTGTAGTGGAGTAGATGAAAAATATATGAAGGCTGTGAATAAATGGAAAGACGACGACATTTTGTCTAATTGCGTCTCATACCAAAGTACAGCGTATCCTGTAAATGCCAATGAAGGCAATTCAAAAGACACAAAGTAGAGACACTATAGCCGTTAAATTGTTGTAATAGGTTTATGTGTTGTTTTTTTCCACAAATAATGACTGATCGTACGTACTGGGGAATACTCAGAATCATTTTATGCATGAAAAGAAAAGCCTCACGATTCTAAGGAATCCTCATGTGTTTGTTTAGTGCATATTTATATGGTCAGTTGGTCACGTTGTGAGTCAATAGGCAACAATTTGACAAGACGTCATTTGTTCTCATTATGACCAGTCACATTGATAGTGTGACGCTAATGTTAAACCCCCTTCCCCTAACACGCACTTTGATGTGATGAGTCACAAAGACAACAAGAAGCAGATTTTATCATCAATGATAACTTCAAATCCAACCCATCTAGGATTGCAAAACACTGAGTAGTAAATTTCCACTAATCTGACGGACTTGTTTTGGAAACTTTTCTGAGCTCAGCTGCTTAGTTTCAAGAAAACTCAAATGTGTCTTAAAGCAAGGCAAACTGAGAGATGTTGCCAGATGTTTTAATGCTCTTAATACTCACAGAGTCTACACCAAGCCTAAAATAGAAGAGTCGTTCATCATCTGGTACTAGAGCAATTTTGCCATTTAGGCTACTCGTCATTTTTGGTCACATAAGAGGAATATAAGAAAGCTGGGTGCCATACATTAGTGATTGTAAAACTGAGGAGGAATGTTAAGCATGTGGGATGAAAACATTGTTGTATGGGGGAGACATTTATTTATCAAGTATCCATCTGCAGTCTGTGGTTTGCCTCCTGCACATACATACTTTCCCACCACTAGGACTAGGGCCTCGTTTTTTTAAAGACACACAAAAAACAGCTGGAAGTTACATATTTATAAATATACTTTGGTTCCAAAGACATTTTCGCTGTGTATTTGACCAAATTGTTTTTATTTTGACGAAACAATATGTTGTTTTAGAGATGACAATCTTACTTTAAATGTTCTGAACTCTTTTCTTGATAACAGACTGTTGTATTAATTAATCACCATGATGCTCTTCTTTGGTTGAACAACGCATTACTTGATTTATGATGCAATTAAACAGTGATCGGCATAATTCTTCAGTTAAGTGAACAACTGATGTGTACATATCACTAATTTACAGCAGCAGTCGTTGTATGACAAGGGAAAAAATGAATATCTAAAATTAAAGTTGACTCTAATTTGCAACCTGTTTAATTTTCTTCCTCAAGCAATGGTCCACCGATTGTTGATCATGTGACTGTCCCAAATAATATGGACTTACATAAGGGACCTGGTTGCAGAATGTATCAGCTTGGCTGTAAAAATGGGCCATGTTTTGTGGAAAAAATTGCAACACTCACAGTAAACTGTTTGTCAGATGTGTGGTCTGTTTGGTTTAATGCTCAAACAGTCCCCCCAGAGCATCCCCTGTTTGTTTACATCAAAGATGGAGCCTGTACTTGAACCACCTGCATTCTCCAGTGGAACACTTGGTCAGTCTCATTTTTCCCTGCCTAGTGTGGGAATATTCCTTGGTAGGATCCAAAATCTTGAATTCAGTAGCAGAATTGGTAGTGGTATGGGATGATCAGCTTAGTCAGGTGTTTGACCTTAAAATAACAGAATTTCACAACGTCTCCAAACAAATGACGTCTCTTAACTGTATTAAAAACAACAAAAAGTAGCTGACAAGAACCTTGACCATTCACCCATTAAATTTATAGGTGACAAATGGCAGATGTTGCACTTAACTGAAGAAAAGAAGTTTTGGTGATATATTGCGAAAAGCGTGTTACTGAAACTTGAGGCACACCTAAACCACAGGCCTTTTCACACTTTGGAAACTCAGAATGCTGCTCATAAGAAGGATATGCAAGCTAACTGGCAGCCAAATCATGCTGAAAGTGTTTAGTTTCCCCACTTACCACAAAGAAAAAGTACCATCAAAATACTGGTGAAAAGATGTTAAGCGTCTCTGAGGGCTAAGGGCTGGGAGATAAGCAGAAACAGTAGCACTAGCACATCATACGCTAATGTGATTTGAGAGACTTATGGAGAGGAAATAGAAGGAATCGTGTGGCTGCTGTGCTGTATTAGTCTCACTTATTGTCTACTTCAGTAGCCGCCGTGTCTGTGGTAGTGATGATGCGGGACAACTCCAGTTACATTGCCAATGACAAATGTCAGCAGGAGTGGCTTCACACCGCACAGCCTTCCATACACCACCACAGGCTTGTGCTCCAACAGGGCAGCCAAAATACAGTGGTTGCTGTCTAAGAATAAAACTACAGTTTCAGCATCATAGTCTGTGCAGGAGGGCTGGTCCTGGTTTGTGTAGCGGATATGGCCAACACTGTCCTTGCGTTAGGAGCAGTCTAGCCTTCACGTTGGTTAGAGCTGCTTCTGCGCTTCTATTCCTGGTCTTTGGAACTGAGATGGAAATCTAAACAGCCGTCTGAACAAGCAGCCCTCTCAAAACCAGACTGCCATGCTGCCCTCTTGCTCCACTGCCGCCAAGAGCCGACACTTCATCACTCTGAATGGGCTCCCTTCATTTCTGTTGGGTGTGTGAGCCCATGGTTTCAAACCAAGGGTTCTGATAAGATCTCCATCAAAGGTTCTCCCAGATACAACTGTCACCTCTGGTCAGCTGTGGGTAGATGCCCATGCTTAAAAGTGCCAATTGTAAGACCCCCTCTCCCCCGCCCCATTGCTTTAACTGGAACTAGATGCATGTTTTGTGGGATATTCGCAAACACCTTAGTGGTGGATCTTAAGTATCTGACCTTTACCTGAACCCACAACTTGCCCGATTACCCAAAGGAGGTGAACAGCCACAGGAAATTGACTCTTAAGATGTTTTTTTAAAGACCAAGGAGCAAAGTTTCTAATTTATTTTTTTTAATTCCCCACATGTCTGCTTCTCATACCGACCCGCAGCCATTCACAGAATCAACTCTGCAGGGCTAATTATAGCTCAGTTGGATGATAATAAGCATATTGTCCCATTGTGTTAGCTTTAGTTGCATGCGATGCTTGTATCATTGCATCACAAAAGTGGAGACGGCAGTTTAGTCAGGCTTTATGAATGAAACGAGTCTCCAACAGAGCCTGGGAGATGGCACAGATCCCACAGTGATGTCACACCAGAGACACTAAAAATGAGGGAGCCTTGTGAGACCTCCCGTTCATGAGATCATATTACAGGCTGGTGACTCATCCCCCATACTTAGCGGTCCTGAAGCACCTACCTCCTCAGGATGTTCCTTGGGTATCCTATTCAACCCTGCCCTGCTGTATACTCTTTTTGAAGAAAAGACTGCAAAGAGCTCAAGGTCACACCTGTCTGGTGTTCAGGCTTATTTATTCCAGAAGTTGATGTTTATAATTCAGGTCTTTCCAAAACCTTTGCTGGTTGTTGGGAATGGGCTTGCCTGCAACTTTCAAGGTGCTCAGCATGCTTGTGAGACTCCTTTTGTGAAAACAGCATAGTCAGCAGCCTGTCCATTATTCAGAGAGGTGTGGTTAATCAATGCCTAAACAACTGATTCACTTCTCCGAATAGACAACATATAAAATAAATTATTCTATATGTTCTACAATGTATTTTCCACATTGGGTCTTGACAGTGCCACTCCTGCAGTTGCAAGCTAAGTGGGGGGAACCACACTGCCTAATGTGGAAAGTGATGACTTGTGGATGCTTGAACTTGCTTGACCATTGTGTTTGTAATGGGACTTGCAGACAGTGAAATCCTATAAGGGCATCATTTACTAGATACCACCTAGAATGATGCTAGCTTAGCCTCTTTCACTAATGGATGCACACTGCACATTAGCTCTCTGCCGCAGATAAGGCTCATATGGATCATTCCCAGAGATGATAGTGCTATTACCATTAGTCCTTTAGAATGGAGTATGTCCTGTCTGCACTGGCGTGCCTGTCTTTAGTGCAATTCACAAAAGCTTAAAAAATCAATATACTTGGAGAAAACAATCTGTGATAAGTGTTTCTTTTCCTTAAACAGAAACATTTCGATATCCTTTGTTGTATCACTTAAAACTCATTTTAAACAACGGATATCACGTCTAAAAAGTGAAAATGCCTGGCAACCAGTTTGAAGATTGCTGGTTTGAGTCCGTTATAAATATTTTTGACAAACACACTAATCCCCGGTTACCACTAATACCACTTCTGCCATTAGCATACTAATGTAATTATTTACTGTGGGACTAATGGGCAATTATCTTCTTCATTATCCAAATGCAAGCAAAATAAATCTCTCCCATTGCAGTTTTGGCGTTTACGCTCACCGTAGCTCATGTTTCTTGCATCAAAGAGCATTAAATGGCAGCTCTAAGTCTTGCATGTCTTTGATGGAGGATTTCGTGTTACAGTGGGTTAGAGTCTTCAATAGCAAGTTAAAAGTTGTAAGGGCTGATAAAAGCAATGGGGAGGGAAAGGCTCAAGCAGTTGGAAACTGCAGACAAACTCAACTCGATCCAGTTTAAATAAAAGGCCACACTTTGTCGTGTCCTTTACATCAAAGCATAGACTGTCTGAGCCCCAATCACATCTCAGTTTTCAGCATTTGTAACATTTAGCCTTCTTTTAAAAAATCAAATGGAGATGAGAAAAGCAGGTTTTTGTATTTTGAGGCTGCATAAGTAGTGCATACATATATAATAATTTATCATCAAATGGAAAGGAAAAGTGTGTGTCAGTTTAAATGACCCTGTAAGTCTGGTGTTTATTCTATTTGCAGCAAATTATATATTATAGTAGCTTTCAAAATTATGATCACCAACTTTGCCATTCCACAGATATACTTTTTCAAGATACTACTAAATCACACAGGGTAAAACTATTACTTATTTTGTTTTTCACACAGAGCATAGGAACTAAAATAAAAACAAAAACTAATTTTACAGACTGAGATTGGTTGCATAGGCGAAAGGAGGGAAATTTGCTGTGAATTCCAAATTGGGTCGAGATGTCAGTGAGTGGTCATAGCAGGCGTGAAGCGTACGCCGCTTCAGTGCGCGCTGCAGGTTGATAAAACCACCAGCCGAGTGGAGATGTCTGAAAATGTGATGCTGCCATTACACAACAGTTTATGAGAACTAGAGCAGCAACTGCTGTGAGGTCCCTGCTTTTTTTATATATATTTTTTTATTTTTTATATATCATTCACAGTGCTAACAGCACTCGAATGATCCCAATTTGCAAACTTATGTCAAAGGTGACTGATGTTACTGATTAAAATCTATTATATCCACCCAAAACATTGGAGCTACATATTTTACATGTTTTTTGTATGAATCATGGGAGCAAACCAAGCACTTCACAAAAGTAAGCCTTATGCGAAATGATGATGTGTCTTCAAGGCACTCAAAATCTGGTTAAACTGTAACTCATATATACTCCAGCTTATCAGGCAATATAATGACGCAATGTCTGACTGGCAATAGTAATAGAACACATTGTACTTGTCCGTCTTGCTTATTAAACTTACAGCGTGCACACTTTTGACAATTATTTGAACTTTTTGTGATTTGTAGTACATTTGTCCATTTAGTTTTTTGCAGTCTGTCCTTGTAATGTAGGTGGCCTCGGGGTCTTGCCCAATGTTCCGTTATCATCGCCCTTGTTGGCCTCATGTGCGTCCCACACTTCTTAAGTCTGGTCAATCTAATTAGATGAGCGCGAGTCATCAGGCACTGTTTAAAGGCATCAAAGAGAGTTTTGTTCCCCACTGGGTGCCCACTGGCTGTGAGCAGAGAACAGTGAGTGTAGTGTTTGACTGAGACCCTCAAGATAGCTTCCCCCAACTTGGCTCGCCCTTGCCTACAGCCAAGATGACATCACCTCATCTTTTGACCCTTGACCCTTCCCAGGGTTTGACCCCATGCTTGGTCTGGCGACAGTGGGTCCACTGTGTCGGGGCAACATTGTAGGAGAGCTTTAAAGGGGGTCATGGTGTCACTGATGGGCACCAGGCGTTAGCCACCGCCCACCCACCTAACGTGAAGGTATGTGCGGTAGAGGGCAGCCATTAGAGAAACGGCAAATATACATCTTGTGTTTATTTGGAAACTGAACTCCAGGCAAAAGAATTTACTGAAATGCTTTGACACCTAAGGCAAAAATTTATGACATTCAATGTTTAAGATGATGATTGTTCCAGTCAGGTAGATGTTTGTGTTTCTATAAGTATTATTTAGTCACAGAAACTACCTGTAAGACTGCATTTTTCCTTTTGTTTGTGAGTAAAATTCCAAATAAACTAGTTAACACAATTTCTCCACAGTCTTATCCAACTCGTTCCTCTTTGTAACTTGTGATTTGGCAGATCCCGAGTGTGGAGATGTTCCCCTGCTAACCCCCGGAAGTAAAGAGATGATGTCCCAAGCGCTAAAGGCTACTTTTAGTGGCTTCACCAAAGAACAACAGCGACTGGGTATCCCCAAAGGTACTGTTTGCTTGTACACCATTTAGTTGTTTCAATGGAGGGAGTTGCCATCATTACAAAAAGTGAGCTCTCAAAACCACAATGTGCTGCATATGAAGCATCAGATCCTTCAGTAGATAACAAAAATGGCCTCATATGATTCATTTCAGGCTGACTGCAGCAACATCCTAGAATGTAGACAGCAGAGTAATTACACAGCTTCCTAATTGATGCCAACTGCAGAGCCTATTCCTGCTATTGGTAACAGAAGGACTGCTGTACGGTATTTGTCAGTGGAATTGTACAGATGTACCTTCATTAGTTCCTGCCTGTTTACATCCACTGATACCTGACTGTTTGATTTAAGTGGACTGATTATAGCCAGTTCTATTCAGAGCATTTTACCACCATGTGCGGCAAACGAATGTTGAAAAATTCAGTTATCCCCTCTGATCCTCTCCAGACCCCAGACAATGGACGGAAAACCATGTAGCAGCGTGGCTCACGTGGACTGTGAACGAGTTCAGTCTGAAGAACGTCGACTTTGACAGATTCTGCATGAATGGCGGCAGCCTGTGCGCCATGGGCAAGGAGCGCTTCCTAGACTTAGCACCTGACTTTGTGGGCGACATCCTTTGGGAACATTTAGAAATGCTTCAAAAAGGTAAATCAGCCATTTTCCTCACACAGAGGTTAGAAGGTTGATGACGCTAAAATGTAAAATGTGAGCAACCCACACAAGAGATGTGATCTCTGCTTGTATTCACTTAGTCGATATTTGCTGTAGTAACAGGAGCCAAACAGGAAGGCGCACGTTAGCTGAAGTCATTAATATTTCATATTGCTGTATGCAGTTACGTGATACATAAAATCAATGTCGAGGTCACTGACGCTTAGCAACTGATTCTTTATCTATTTTTCATGAAGAAGACACAAAGCATTACCCCAACAACGGACTGACCTCCAACTTCCAGGAATCCCGTTATACCTCAGACTACTTTGTCAGTAAGTACTTGCCACACTCAATTTCACTCATGTTGCAATATTATAGGATGTCATCTGAAAATAGGCTAGGACATTCAAACCTTGAAGAGAAAACGTTTCCCTATATTTAATTACCTTTAATGCAGCCCAATGGTTGTGTGATTATAAATAATTTTGCCTAAAACATTGATCCTGTCTTTTTGATTTTCCTTTCATGTATAAAAGAACCTTGAGGATTTTTGAAATCCTATCCAACATAATCAGTCGCAACATTTTGATTGTCACAGTGCCATCGATCACAAGAGTTCTGTCGATCCATGTTCATTTCTGAGCTAATGTTGCTTGAATAAGAAGTCAGAATGCATCACACAGGAATTCACTAATCACAATTATTAGAATATATCAAAACAAGAACTACACAAGTTTGTGTCGTTATTTAAACGTTTGACTTTGATACTATATCTGCATGTAGTACTTCCGATACTGAAACGACACTACAGCAAATGAGTGCAATGTTCAAAAGCTGACAGCTAAACAACATCTAATTCTTTTGTTTGTATTAATTTCGAAAACAATGAGGATCAAACAATCAAACAATCAAATGAGATGTAAACAGTTGTCACATTGGTGAATGTTTTTTTTTATTTTAAAAGCCATGATATCAGTGAAGCCTTGGCTGTGTCATCTGCCACAGTTGTTATAGTCTTTACATGAAGGATAATCACACAGCTTGCTCATAAGATTGATCCCACTCCACTGTTTTGCTCTTCCTTTTCCTGCTCTGCTTTCTCTCTGCTCCCCCCCATCTTTAGGCTATGGCGTCGAGCATGCCCAGTGTGTTCCCCCCTCTGAATACTCTGAGCCCAGCTTCATCACAGAGTCGTACCAGACGCTTCACCCCATCAGCTCAGAGGAATTACTGACGCTCAAGTACGAGAGCGAATACCCTGCAGTCATCCTACGGGACGCACCCCTCAACCCCCTGCAGGGCGACTACTTCTCCGTCAAACAAGAGGTGGTATCCCCTGACAACATGTGTGTGGGACGTCTTAGCAGAGGTGAGAGGGTCAAAACGTATGGAATAATTTGAAGTTCAGAATAATCTGCGGGGTTCTGTAGTGTGCAGATCCTCATGTTGTTTACTAAAATGTGCATGATTTTTTTTTTGGGGAGCCATGCCGGTGTTGCTGGTGCACATTTCGTTGCTGTCTGAGTGTGCTGAGGGTACCAGATGAGATAAACAGGTCCTTTGATGTGTTTGTGGTCTCGGCAAACCTTCTTTTCACACTGTTCTAGGTCGAGGGAAAACAGCAACTTTCTTTGGGAGGGGGGGCGAGGGTTGGGCAACCTGATAGAGACACACCACTATCTGCGTTTATAGTCCCACACTAAAACAAATAAATGCTCTTTAAGGTGTATGCAAGTTGGCAGTTTGACATTTTTAGCTTCAACCATGCTCTTATTAATGATAATGACGTTTACGTATATATGGTAAAGCTTGGACTGTGTCCTCAACTTCCACCTATGAACAAGTGCTTTGTGTACTGTACAAATTCCCGCTAGCCACTAAGATCCAATCCCTGTGCATCCCACACACCACATGTTACTTTTCAACCCCGCATTGTGCTCTCGTGGGAAAGTATTTTTGTGGCTCGACTGATAGCCACATGTGGCTCCAATTTGGCCAGTTGAAGATTTCAGCATCAATCAAGGTGCTGCATTATCTGTCATTTGTTAATGACTCACCAATGAAAGGCAGCCCTTATCTTTTCCAAGACCAAAAATAGCGAGACATTTGTGTGATTTTCTACTGTTTGAAATCAACTCCAAATGGTGGTTACAAGTGAAATGAGGTGTGAAATGCTGAGGTCGACCCATACAAAGGACTACTGTCAAGAAAGTGACGTGTTTTTTCTAATGTTTCATTATCTTAGGCCGAAAGCCAGCTTATTATGTATTAAGGTGAAGACACTTTCACACAATTGTCAGGATTGTTTAGTATCTAATGTGACTTTTTGTGATCTTTTTTAACCTTTTCCATTTCTGTGCAGGTAAACTGGGTGGCCAGGACTCTTTTGAGAGTATTGACAGCTACGAAAGCTGTGACCGTCTGACGCAGTCCTGGAGCAGCCAGTCGTCGTTCAACAGTCTACAGCGGGTACCTTCGTACGACAGCTTTGACTCGGAGGATTACCCCACAGCGTTGCACGGCCACAAGCCCAAGGGCACCTTTAAAGACTATGTGAGGGAACGCTCGGACCTCAGCAAAGACAAACCCGTCATTCCAGCAGCGGCGCTTGCAGGATACACAGGTGAGCTGTTTAGTAGGACATCATTTGAAACGCTACTACTTGGCGTCCTGTTGCCACCAAAAATGACACGTGCTTTTAACGAAGCAAGGAAAATTCTTGCACACACAAAAAAAAACCATAGCGCAGTCTCCTTTTTCTTTCTTGTTTTTGCTTCTCACTCTCTTTTGTTCACTTCTAACCTGCCTCTTTCTAATCTGTAACCCGCATCTCAACCTACATTTTTTCCAGGTTGTCTCAGCAATGCTGCTGAAACTGAAAATAAGCCTGCCCTTATACATAGCCAACCCAAGTCAAATTATCACTTCATCTTTTGTGGCATTTTCAGAGGCAGATAATGTAAATCTTCAAACTTCCCCTGATGCAAATGTAGCTCAAACCTACCAGTTCTGTCCAACACTCAGTCTTACATGTCGTATAATAGTATCCAAATCTAAACAACTGTTGTTAACAAGTGTTTCGAAGATGTATAATCTCGATTAGTTCATTTAAGTATTCGTTAATTACACATTCACATATACAAACAGCTTTTAAAACTTTTAAAAGCGACGGGGGATCTAAACAGTTGCTAAACTGACTGAAACATTTTAAAAATGGAACACTGTTAGCAATGAAAGTGATTAAAAAACGTAATTGTCAAGTAAATTACATAATAGCTTCAAAACACAATTAGAGAACAAAGAGTGGGGTCTGACTGTTCAGTCCAACACAAAAATACTGTCACTTGGTGCCGACTCATTTGGATGCAATTCAGTGCTACATTAGCCAATATGTTCAAAAAAAGATCTGAAAATTTCATGTAAAAAGTCAGAAGTTAAGCAGAATCCTTTTTTTGATCAGTGGTGACATGATACGTGACTCTGTATTGCGGTGATGAGATGGCGGCGCACAGAAAACGTAGTCAACAATTCTGTGGCTAACCAACATTTTAACAGCCATTTGCATTCAAATCTGTCAGCCTTGCATCATAGTATATTATATTCTAATGCTCGCAAGTGGTGACACATTCAAATTTGTCAGCCTTGCATCATATTATATTCTAATGCTCGCAAGTGGAGACACATTTTACACACAGCTAGTATGCTTGAAACAGTTCTGGTGGCAACAACAAAAATAAAGCATGCATTTAAGTTGAGTTGAGCTTAAAATATTTGTTTAAGTTCTGACACTCAGAGGCACTTGTTGGAAAGAAAATTGCGGGACAAAAAATGTTTGCTAGTTCGACTTTCATGGATAAAATTTTCCATTTGGGTGGGTCACATTCTGGGAGAGTACTGCGAATGAGAGGCCCCACTGTACACTTTTTCAGTACAAGGCCATTGTAAGATATTTTTGGAAACATTTTTCTTTTCATAAAACTGTAGTCTGCGTTTTATACACGAGAGTGGCCTTCGTCGCTGGTGAAGGGCCTCGCTGTTGCAGCGGCAGACGTTGGAATGTGAGTCAAAACTGTGAAAGAGGGCCAGTGTTAGCACCATATCCATTCTTACCGCGCTCAAACACAATCTGCATGCTCAGAAATGTCAAGTCAAGTGTGAAACTCACATGCGTTGTTTCCCCAAACGCTTTGGTTACGTTATACAAAGACGTATTTGTTTTTTCTCAGAGAAGTGGCTTTCGCTTCTATAGTTGCATATATGTATTTTCTTTTGGGGGGGGGGGGGGTGTATTTGCTGGGGCGTTGTGCTGCATAAGCAGGTGTAATTTCAACATGCACGCCTAAGCAGGAGGTGGGTTCGTGTACGTATATGCCGAAAAGCCACAACATCAAAGTGTGCTGCAGTCAATCTAGCACAGACTCAAAACCATTTCTGTTCTGCTTTTGTTCTTTTTTCCACCCACACTGTAAGCCATCAGCCTTCAACTGGTTATAAGAGTTTATTGCACAACAAATGTTAAACCTCACGCACAATTTGTGTTCCCCGGGTTCTACAGGCAGGTCATTAAAAATCTGTGATTTTGTCAATGTAGGAAAAAACAAATAAGTAAAAAGTGCTATTCTGAAGTTTAAGTATGAAGAGAGACGGGCAGAAAAATGAAAACACAATGAAGGACATTTTAGTGAATACATGGCCCTTCTTTGGATTTGCGCTGCTTCAGAAGGTTTAATTTAATACCCTTCTGACCCATATGAATATTTAACAGTCATGCATGAAAAAGCACAAAGGGATACATTGTACTTCACCTTTTACCACGGTTTAGAGTGTGACTTCTTTCTCAGTGCCTATTACCTGAAATGAACTACATTGCTGTGTGGCAGTGAAATACTCTTGAATGTCGCTCCATATTTTGATTTCAAGGAGTAAGTTATCCCAAAATGTAACACCTTGTGTTTTTCATGTGGTCTGCAGGCACGGGTCCCATTCAGTTGTGGCAGTTTCTCCTGGAGCTGCTGACCGATAAGTCTTGCCAGTCCTTCATCAGCTGGACAGGCGACGGCTGGGAGTTCAAGCTCTCCGACCCGGATGAGGTGAGAGGTTGCGAACCCCCCCAAGTCACACTGGCACACGTGCTGGGAGGTCCAAAGTAGTTAACCACATGAACAAACGCTGCTTTTACTTTGCAACAATTGTTGTTTGGTTCCATGAGGGTAATTGTAAAAGATGGGTGAGCCTGATTCCTACCTGTCATGCAAGTCAAAAGTTAAAAGTGCTTCTTTTTCTATAAGCACAAGTTAATTGATCTGAAAACGAGTTCTTTTAGCTCCTTTCGAATGGTATGATTGCTTTAATAAGTTATTGCTAAAATCATTGTGATTCAACTTCTTTAGTGAACATTATTCATGTTATATTGTTGATAATGTGAATGTTTGGACCATAGGAAAATTGGATTTCACAAAATTTGTTTTGATTGTAAAAATGAACAATTACAAGCAAACTTTTATTTTCACTATCATAGTGGAACACATTCAACCATGCGTTGTATAGCTATGCTTCTGAAAAAAATCCACCTGTTCTTGAACCTAACCCTTAAATAGTAAATATTACAAATTATAATACATAGTATTATATTATTGTATTTCTATTGTATTATTGTTGTGATGCTGATAATCTGATGTGCTAGAGTAAAAATGAGGGTAGATTCGTAATAAGCACAAAAAATGAATCTGAAAAAGATTACTCACTTCTACAATTGTACGATGTCTTTTTGATCAGTGTTACTAGATAGCAGTACAACTACCATTGCAGTATAAAGTTTTCTAATTAGATATGCACACTTTTTGCATTGTTTAGTGAGTTTAATTGTTGTTACGGAGATTTAGAAGTACGGATGGTGCATCTTGCATTAGCAATGCTATTTTAGCATTTCCCCCTCCTTCATACAAATGCTCAAAACGTAACATACAATTGCATCATTGTATTGTATTCTCTGATGATATTACCCAGGCTATAAAACATATGCTGTAATAATTTCATCATCTAAATGGCAAATCCTAATCCGCTCATTCTATCTTCTTCCCCTGGCTCTTTAGGTTGCTCGCAGGTGGGGAAAGCGGAAAAACAAGCCCAAGATGAACTATGAGAAACTGAGCCGTGGTCTGCGCTACTACTACGATAAGAACATCATCCACAAGACGTCGGGGAAGCGCTACGTGTACCGCTTTGTTTGTGACTTAAAAAGCTTGCTGGGCTACACTCCCGAGGAGCTACACGCCATGTTGGACGTAAAGCCAGACACGGACGAGTGAAAGTCGACAGAAACATGGAAAAAGACTTTGAAGCCACACGGACTGGCACTCATTAAGTGGTCTTAACGAACCTTTATTTGGGGGAGGGGACAAAAACCTTTTTAATGACTAACTGGTTTTGTCATCTTAGCGGTCTTGGGTGAGAAAACCAAAACCAAAAGCCTGTTATAATTATATATATATACATATATACAAATTCTTTATATATATATATATAAAGAATTTGGTTGGTGTATTTGCAGATATAGGTTCCACTATGCTGGTGGAGTACAAGACAGGACCAAGACGATTTTTTAATTTTATTTTTATTTTATTTCAGCTTGGACCAAAATGTGTCAAGATGATGAGTATTATTTTAGTGATGACGACAGCAGCCCATCCAACCCCATCAGCAGGCATCTACTGTATGTTGTGTATCAACTACAAAGGTAAATTAGCGGAAGCAAACGGCTCTCGAAGCCTTTTAGGAGAAGCATGCTGATGGGATTGAGTGGGGTGAGATCACTCATAGCAAGAGTGTCTATGAAATGACTGAAAGTAGCAGTTGCTTATGAAACTTTTTTTTTCATGTGGTTTCTTGTCTAAGACATTGCTGAAGTTTTTTTTTTTTTTTTTTACATATACCAGCAGTATTAGCAAACGGTAGACAATCATTGCGCGGAATTCTATGGTTGTTTCAAAGTATGTATAAAAAAAAAAAAATGTCGGTTCACTGATTAGTCGTCTTAAAAGTCACAAGTGAAGTGTAGTTGAGGGAAGAATGCTCCGAATGTCTGAACGCAGATCTCGGATGGAGTTTTAACTTTGTAAAGAGGTAGTAGAGAGAAAGAAAGCTGCATGTGTTCGATGGAGAGAAGGAGAAGGAAGTAAATGTGCACTCACGAGAATTTAGTTCGAAATTGTATTAAAAGCTAATCGCACTCCACAAGTAAGGGATGGGCATTTGATGACATTTTATCAAGAAATTAAATGCTCAATTACTATTTTTTGTAATTGTCAGGCAAGTATGTACTGCGTATGTATATCATGTTTTCCTGTGTAGAAATATTATTGATAATGTAAAATATTTAAAAAAATTTACAATCATGTGTCTCCAATGTTTAATAATCAATTTTGCTTCAATTGCTTCAAGATTCAATTAATCAACAACCAATTGCACAATCACCACTTAACGATAAGTTATTGTAATGCCCATCTCTAAATTTGTTATGGCATCTGTGATGTACTTTATTAAGTTTGACTTTTCAATTAATTATAGTTTTCTCCTCGAGTAGTATTAGTAACAGAAATTTCACTGGATTACAGTGCATTAGTTTTGATAGGAGATCTGACTAATTTCTCATGAGAACATGCTCAGGAAATATGTGTATAGTCTGAGAGACAATTTGAAGTTAGAGGGAGCTTATGATTCCATCCATGTATGTTCGTGCATTAAGGTTCACTGGTTCCAGATGAGTTTGGCAAACGGGCTGTACACTGGCTTTATGGGAAATGCCAAAGTTGAGCATCATCTTATAAATACAATGTTATTGTTTACAGTAGCTGAATGTTACCCATATTGATGAAAATAGCTTTGGAGATGTCTATTTGTGCAGATTGTGTTTCATAATGCGTCACAGCGATCCGGATTACGCAAATAAGCACGCGACAAAGCCGGAATAATAACCAAAAGCCTTGTGAGGTCTTTGGAAGCCGTGCTTTGTGTATGGACCCAAAAGTTGGAAAGATGGGGACCGTGATTCTCTCACCGTTTTGGAAATGAAATGGTGCGCCCGGTTTGAGAACAAAGGCAATGTATTATTTAGCTTCTAGGGGTCTCCCACTGACTGTTTCAAGTGATTGTTTTATTGGGAAGATGTTTGTCTAGCCGTCATTATTCGTAGCACTCGCTCATAAACACACAGCGCCAATTTGAACTTCAACTGTTTGGTTCTCATCAGCTACACTGTTATTGTTTTCCATACATGTTTAAAACACTGTTTTTATATTAGCTCCCATTTTAAGAAGAGGAACTTCGGCATAGACAATTTTTTTTGCAGGATGGAGTTGTCTTTTTCAGTTTCATGTGCTGGGAGTAAACTTTCTGTTGAAATTGTCGCAATTATTCTAGAGCAATTTGTACTGTCACAGATCTACTGTATGTCATAGTTTGTACATAGTTTGTGGCTCACTCATATCTCCCCCAAAAAAGGATTCAGAAGGAAAACCTTTTTTTTTCATGTTGTTTTTTGTATATTTTATAGTATTTTTGTTATGAGATCCTTTTTTTTATTGTATTTAGTTCACAAATATTTTAATATTTTTTTTCAATAATTTATATTTTATATAAAATAATTTTGCAGACATCTGGTGCTTTCATGGGATATTAAAGGTAGCACAGGATTGAACAATGTAGCGATTTTCTTTCTTTTTTTTCCCCTCCCATGGGTATTTCCATTTTTTTGTTAAATAAAAGATAGATCTGTCTGCTAGAGAAAAAGGCTGATGCTGGCCCATCAATAATTTCTGCTGGAAA
Source organism: Syngnathus acus (assembly GCF_901709675.1). Lineage (NCBI taxonomy): Eukaryota > Metazoa > Chordata > Actinopteri > Syngnathiformes > Syngnathidae > Syngnathus > Syngnathus acus. Next base: position 7,785,607 of record NC_051098.1, on the reverse strand, counting down.
GGTTTTATAAACTGTAGCCTCTATTTCTAAAGTGTACTTCAAAAATGTTATAAAATATATGTGAACAAATAATTTGATTGTGCGTGTGTATTTATGTTTGTATGGAGGGATAAATGTGATGATAACCATAGAACCGGGAACTAAAAATATTGTGACATAAGAGAACCATACACGTGGCTCTCCTGCTCAGTATAAAGCGTCCATAGTAAATTGTGAAAAATTAGAAAGTTCAATTCAATTTTAAGAGTAAGCTTTGTTTTGTCTTTGTCAAGAGACTGCCTCCCTATCACAAGCGGGAATCTTCTTGATATGAATCAAAAGTGGTGGTATTTTATTTTATTTTTTTTACTCTTGTATGACAGTTAAGAATGTTACTTGACAACCTCAATGGCTTAAATAAATCTCATTTCCTACGGGGAAAAAATATTTGGCATCCGAAAAAATCAACACCGTTAATCAATTGATGTAGTTACTTATTTTTGCAGAGGACTGGTCACATTTTAGAGAAGATGAAAAGAATGGATGGTGGCTATAATTAGCCAGGAGTTCCTTCTGCTGTTGCGTGATCCACACCAGACATGAATCCTCAGCAGGTTTGAGGAAAATCCCCCACAATTCACACTCACGTATTTAACACGGAAATCCAACGACACCACGGTGATTCTCAGGCTATTTTCCTCCACCTTCCACTTTAGTACCTCAATGTAAGGTAATTTGAAAGCTGCGTATTCACCACATAACAAAGAAAATGTGTGCCGAAACGAGAAATTTCACAGGCAGCAGTTTCCCAAAAAAATAAAATTCTGCATCCTTTTGACAGGCAAGTATTACTGTGCTGCCGCCGCCAGTTTATAGCATCCCATTTGTCAGACCTCAAACCTAAATATTTGTCTTAAGGGTCTCGGCACGCTGTATCTGTCTCCGGCACGCAGTCTTAACATTACTGTGCCAAGACAAGAATACTGATTAAATCGCAAATGCGTGAAATACTCTACAAATACAAAGTTTTCCATTTAGGGCTATAATGCTTGGATTTTTCATTATATTTCCCCTGCAGAATTAATAATGATTGTCTAAAATATCATTTGTTTGTTTTTTAACCATCGAATGTGTCTCCAAATGTTCTTCACTCCCCTGTCCAATGCTACATTTTGCCTTAATTGTCTCAACGACCAATTGCACATCACCGCTTAATTGTTATGCTCATTAGTGAAGTTATAATGGCATCCCTGATGTACTTTACTAAGTTTGGCTCGAACATCACCCTAAATTAATTGTATTTATTTTCAATATTTTTGCAAATACCCCCTTACTATAAATGTCACTGGATTGCAATGCATCACTTGATAGGAAATCTGACTAAATTCTCTTGAGAACATGTTCAAGAAATATGTGAGATCTCTGAGAACAGAAATGATTGTCTTTTTAGAGTACAGACACTGAAACTAGGTACTCATTTTTGTATATTTTTACATTGTTTACCCAAGTTAGGGTAAAGGAGGGTTTGGCAATGAGTATTACTTTTAGTTCTAGCTGTTTCTCTAGTTTCCGTAAAATAACCTTGTTTCCATTCATGCTGAACATGTTGGCTGCGTGGGAGTGCAGCGAATGAGACGTGTCACTGACTTACAAATGATGGCAGCAACTCAACAAACTGTGCCTGTGATTGAATTAGTCATTGGAGTATCACAGTAGGATTCAAGACTGGTTCCAATTTTGAGGCTCACTAACATTGTGTTCCAGACATGCACGCACGCAACACCATTGCCTCAGACCAAGCCTTAATTTGGTGGATGAAATTGAAATTAGATGATTTGGAAACACAAGTACAATTTATACAATTGCAGCATGAAGTCAAATAACATGTACTTCATAAAAAGTGGTTATCCTTATATTTGAGTCCTGGTGTTCAATGCTTACTCCTGTGAGATGATTTGAGTCTAATAAAAATATTCACTCCACAGATCCAAACATCCATCCATCCATTTTCTGAACCGCTTAGTCCCCACGGGGGTCGCGGGTGTGCTGGAGCCTATCCCAGCCGTCATCGGGCAGTAGGCGGGGGACACCCTGAACCGGTTGCCAGCCAATCGCAGGGCACACAGAGACAAACAACCATTTGCACTCGCACCACACCTAGGGACAATTTGGAGACTTCAATCGGCCTACCAAGCATGTTTTTGGGATGTGGGAGGAAACCGGAGTGCCCGGAGAAAACCCACGCGGGCCCGGGGAGAACATGCAAACTCCACACAGGGAGGGCCGGAGGTGGAATCGAACCCGCACCCTCCTAACTGTGAGGCGGACGTGCTACCCAGTGCCCCACCGAGCCACCCCCAGATCCAAACACATAAAACAAATAAGTATTGCTGCTTATTGTGATCTTTACTTACAAAGCAAAAAGTAACCATGGTAACCAAGAAGTGCAACCGTGATTGTGACTTACATACAAGAAACATTAAAAACCTCAAATAGTCCCATTGGCGGTAAGATAAAGTGCTCACATGCTACACTTGAGCATGTGGTTGTGCATATGTGATACATAAATGGTAGATGCATTTCCTGTATATTGGCAGGGTTAGCTTGATTTTGTTCTCTAATGGAGATACACAAGTCCAAGTTTTAGTAAGTAATGTACGTAATTACAAATTGAAAGAGATCAGAGTGGTAGGAGAATCATTTGTATCATGTTGCAGGGGTATGGAATATGTACCCTAAGGTATATATATAATATGTACCCTATGGTATTTGCCTACAAATGGCACAAATAACAAGGGACCTAATACATACCCTTTTTTCTGACTGTGCCACATATATACATATCTAACACATATATTGAACTATTTTTTTCTCAATCTGCCACATAAAGTTTATTCCTACCGCATTTTATCTTTAATTTCAATGCTTAAAGAGCATTTGAACTTAAATATTATCAGCCGTTCTTAAAACTAAATATATCCTCACTGTCTTCCAGGGAGATCCTTTCGAATTAAGTGAATGACGCAGAAAGGCCATGGAAGACATTCCATTACGCAGAGAAACAGTGAAATATGATCTATGTGTCCCCCGTGGCCAAGAATGCCAAACTTAGAAACACTAGCCCAAGGACATATGCTTATCTTAATGTGTCCTCTCCAACATGAGACTTCTCATGGATTTCAAGATTTCACATTGATAAAGGTAAAATATTTCACTTGTCGCGTGTGTCAACTTATCCCCAATTACACTTGGGTGAAAACTGAATTTCATAATGAAATATCCATTTTATCAATAGACACCATAAGAGATTAACTAGAAAAAATAATAACATATATATCAAATGTATGTTTTGAGCAAAGACATTACAATCACTGTATCAAGACAACTTAACACAGATCTTCATGTTTCAGTTCTTTTACACTCACAAAAATGGAATAGGGTGACATTTATTTTTTATAACGCTTATCCTCATTAGAATCGAAGATGAGCCGAAACCTAAACCGAAAAATCCGGTGACTTGTCAACTTTCCCGTTTGGTCTCCCCCTGTTAGTGTCAATGTCTCGTACGCTCAACAAATGTTCTTGTTCTGTACCTGTGACATGTGCAATGACAATAATTATATTTATATTTACAATTTGGAGTGATCAAGTTCACTGTTAATCAGAGAAAGATTTGAACTTCAATTGTGATACAGATGGAGTAACCAATAGACCACTGTGCTGTAAAAAATTAATATATCAGGATGAAGTGTAGCAAAATAAAGCAATTTGCTTTGTGTGACAGCACGTCAACGTACTTGGAAGTAAATCACAGAAATGTACATTAAGTACTTGTACGATCTCAAGGTTGGCCTCTTATTCAAAATTCTTTCCTGTGTTCCTTCCATTCATCACATATAGTGGCTGAAACGTGTTGAACCACATGTCTCGGCAGGAGTAGCGACTGTATTATACCGTCTTATGAAGGGCAGATCAGAGCCATCCCCTGCTTTGGCTGTTAATTTGCATTTTTATTGCCGCTGTCGCATCCCGAGTTAATACACCATTGACTCCGGCTGCCACCCCAAGACCGGGCTCCATCACCTTGCTATCCCACCTGAAATGAGAGTGGCTGCTGGCCCCCGAGGTCCACATTGACTAGAACTCAGGTACCAGTCAACCTGGCGTTCCGTGGCGGAAATGGAGTGTCTTCACAGGCTAATGTGGAGTTTCCATTAAGAAAGATGATTGATTTGTGCCATGCCTTTGCCGTGAATAGACAATAGGCTTGCACAATGAAAGATTAAAATGGTGCTTTGTTTGCAGGTGAGGCCGCCTGTGAACTGGAGTGTGACAGCAAAGACGAGAGATGGCGAGGAAGGAAGAAAATGAGGAGGTGAAAGGTTGAAAAAGTGGAATACAAGATGAGCGTCTGAGATGGCAAAGGTGTGGAAGCTTCTCATTCATTTTAAATGCCTCTAAAAGTCACCTTTTCTTTCCCTTCCGTAATGCAGTTGAATTGTAAACCGTTGGATTATTCGTGTATAGTATCTGTCATATTCAAAAAGATCTCCAAGCGCTCGCATTAGAAGTAATCAAGTGGGAGGGGGGATTCAAACACATGTCGGTACCGCTCCAGTTGAACAAAAAATGTTCTTGCTTTTCTTTTGCCGAGAGTCAACTGGGACACAGAAACTTTCCCAGGGCATCTGCTCCAAACGCCCACGTCTGCATCTTCATCCAGTAGGAGGGCTTCTTTCACCCTTGAGTCGAGCTGTTGCTGAGTCGCCATTGGCTGCTTGGGCCAGGGCCCAGAAAGAGAAGGGTAGGCCCTGAGAATTTTCCCAAACATTTTCTTCTTGTGCTTGCCTTTTAGCCAACATCTGCTTTCAATCAGTGTTAGTCAAAAGACCGTTTCTCTGCTGTTGGGGTTAAATACACACGCTAATGCACGCACGCACAAACATACACGTACGCACTGATACTGATTAAGTATTCTCTCCTGTTAATCCCAATAATACATGTTTTCATTAGAAGATGTATGTGTGACACTTTAGTGCAGTAAATAATAGTAATTGTTGGCAGTATCCCCATGTTACATGACAGACCATACTGTAGATACCTACTTGTCTGTCTGCCTGCTTGTCTTTCCGTCAATCCGTCCATCCATCCCTCCATCCATGCTGCGTGTGTGTGCGTGTGTGTGTGTTTCTGGGGTGGGGCAAAGGACAAATGGTTTGTGGTTTCATGAGCAAACATATCTTGGCACATTATCTTACGCTTTCATTGTTTCAGTGTGGAAAACACTATCATTGCTGCGTAGTCACAGTTAACACATGCTTGAATAGTGACTGCGCACTAGGTTTCCAGTCATTTAGATGAAAATGTATGAACAAGATTGTATTTGTTGTTCAATTGTACATTTTGTCAAGATTCACATTGGTGCTGCATGGCAATGAAAACATCTGCTGATATTGCATTTTTTATTTGTAAATATAGAAGACATTATTTGGATACAGTATTTGTTTCACATGTTGCAACAAAATCTAATTATGTCAGAATGCAAAATATTTTGTATCATTTGGAAAGATCCTGTTTAATATTTAAAATTGAAAATAAATATAGTGCCAGGGTTATCTTGAGCCATTTAAACTTGCTGTGAAGGTAGAATCATATGACTGACAAAGACTGGTGTGAAGTAGAACGAAAGGAATAAGTAAGAATATTTCTTAAAACCATTCATATAATCGAACTTGTATAGTTGCCACTATACTGCTGATAATATTTCTGCTTAATATTGCTGGTTCTACTCCCAAATGCTTAAAGATCGTACAGCATACTATATCTGATTCACGTGTCGTCAAAACATTCCATGCCGCTGGCTACCCTTAATGCTTTTGTTCACATTCTCATTTGCATAATATAGTAGCGTGTTGTAGTATAGCATTCTTTTTGTATATTATTTATGACTGTACTGTAGTGTATAGTCGTTATTGCACTGCTGATAGTAATGCTGGTGTTTATGTAATCCTCAACTGCTTACTCTTTGATGGATAGTTTTTCACCGGCTTTTTTCTCCACACTACTGTGCCATCAATATCGGGTTATACCACCTGCTCCACGAATGAGACCTGGTTTCACCTGGTCTAAAGTCTAGTCTACTTTCTGTCACCAAATTGTCAGATGCCGGTGCGGCTTGTGATAGAAAATGAAGATGCACCCATTTTTACGCCGAGACACATGCACATGTCTTAAAATATAGGCTCTGATAATTTTGTCATGCAATTCATTGCATGCAAACGTCTGCATCTTGATTTGGGAATGTTCTGGCATGATATATTGAAATTGAAATGTGCATTAGTACATTATAGTTTCGTACAGAATATCACAATCATCATCAAGTTTATTTGTGCAGTTGGTGCATGTATACAGCAGCTGCTCCCATTCTACTTGGTGTCATTTCAGCATGTTGTAAATATGCATATTGCATGCGTTTTTGATTAGTTGGTATTATCATTTGTGTGTGCTTCTGTGTCGTGTCCACTTTGCCGCTGTAAAACCTCCTTATTGCCAAACTACTTACGGCACCCTTTTGTACCATCCCATTCAATTTAATTCAATAAAGTGGCCTAAATAAGACACAAATTGTATTCAAAGAGCAATCATATAAAAAAGTGGCTTTCTGTTTAAAGGCAAAATTAACTGCAAAATGCACTCAACACAATTTGGCATTGCAGAAAATAATACATTATTGACCTTTGTCTTATTTGGCCTCATTCAATTCAATAAGCATTCAGCCATTTGGAAACTCCCGAATTTATGCTCCAATGTACCACTCCAAAAAAACGCTTTTTTCTTAATGCAATTAAAGTACATCTGTAACCAAACAGTCATAGCTTGAGACTTGTAATAGCACGCAGTGTTTCAAAATTTCTCTATGCCTCTACAAGTGTTCCTTTTTGCTCACAGTTGTCTTTGACTTTTATGCCCTGTTTTAATGTTAGTTGTGCAATGGTTTAAACCTTGGAAGGTGCCCTGCCTGGCTTCACCATAGGGTTTAAACATGAGTCATATTTGGGTAATAGCTGAATTGCACTTTTCCTTAATTGCACTGAGCAGGAAAACCCATAAGTTTAAAAATAAGACAATGTGTCTCTATTCTTATGACATGTAAAGGTCAGTGTTTTTTGTCAACATTGAGTCACTCCCTGTTGACTTGTCCACTTGTGTGCCCACTTGGCTGGTGGCAGCAGCCTTCTTCTCCCTGCGTGCCCTTCCAGCCCTCTCCCTCCCACATGCCGGTTTCTCCACACTCCAAAAATGAGTCGTTACATTTTATGTTGTTGCAACAAAAATAGCTCATTCATGCTGTGCGCGCCTTCACGCAAAACCCTCGGTCTTTCTGTCCTTTCCCACCAAACTTTAACCCCCGGAGTGACAAAGGTTGACACAACTTACTTTTCTCGAAGAGAAGGGGCTGCTCTCTAATTCCCTGTGGGAGACAAATATTTGGTAACCCTCCACTTATCAGGAAAAGTTATAGTTCTGTATATCTTTTTTTATTAAATGGTCAAAGAACAGTTGGGGGGCTATAAATTGAAAGCCACAACGTAACTTCTCATCTTTGTGTCCTATGTTCGGATACACAACGTAGCTGTTTTGTAATATTTATATTGTTGGCTTGATTTTTAAATTGTCTTTGCATAAATACTGACTTTAGCAAACTTAACCTTCCCTTCAACTTGCACACTTGAAATTTACGAGCTCACTCTGACCCAGGATTACTCCTGAAGACGAGTCAGCAGTGTTGCACAGTAAATCAGACCAAACACAGCAGGAGCAGGGCCACAAAACCAATAGTGTTCAGGGGCAGAGGTCAATGGAATGAGGCTCGAATCAGGCTGTGGCTACTATCTTTTTTTTTTTGTTTCTCTGGAGGCTACCGTTTTTACACTTATAACTGATACCAAGTTAATGGAAAAGTTGTATTGAGGTCAATTAGCAATCTATGTGAGCGTTGAGTCACAGCTAACCCTAACCCAAACTCTGACAAAGCCTAACCCAATCCTTAAATGAATTTAAAGGTCAAGCCTTCTCTTGGCAGGCACGAGAAATTGGAATAGTCCCCCTCTATTTGCTATATGAGTGCTTTTTTTTTTGTTCGGTATAACCCTTTAGCAATGTAAGTGATTATTCATGTTGTTCTTTAATTGTACATTACTTTGAGTTGCACAAAATGTTTGAAGAAAAGTGCCATTAAGATTAAAAAGACCTTGAGCTAACTTTAACCCAAGCTTTGCTCCAACCCCAACCGTGTGGCCTACTCCTAAACCCACCCTGACTCAAAATCGGACCAAACACCTGTCACCTAGCCCAAACTCCTAATCCTATCCTCATCCTGCTATCCCTAACCCCAACCATAAACCTAATCATCACCGCTTCCTAACTCCACCCAAACCCCAAAGAGCCTATTAAAAATGTTCCAACCTGCCCTAATCCTAACCCCAATCCCTAAATCCATCAAAGGACAATGTCAAATCACCCTCAAAGTTGCTACAACTCTTATTAGCATGGGTGTCCTAAACACGCAGGAACATTCCATTAACTTCTGAGTTTCTAATATTTCAAGAGCTACTTTGAAACCTTGGATTTTGAACACTATTGATTCCAGATGCTGTTAGATCTCTAATTTGCTTTCCTTTGAAAAAAAATAAAAATAGAAGCCACAAAAGAAAAATTAGAATACTTTCTGAATGAAGAAGCTATGCAGAGATCTTGCACAACATGTTAACATGTCAAAGGACAGCTGCCTAAACTGTCTTTGTAGGCGTATTTTGAAAAATCCTAAATTGGGCAATCGACTGTATATAGAGATTCCACTGTACCTCTTTTCACATGGAGACTGAACTGATGCAAAAGGTTAGAAAAGTACTTTTCGGTTGAGTGAGTAGTGTGCATGTAAACATTTTGCAGTCATGCATTAGCTTTCTTTGTATGTTCAGAGGCGCTTCAGAGGAATGTTTGCTGTACTTCACATACAAGAAAACATTTTGACAGAAGAGCTACAAGATGTGATCCAATCCTCGTTTTCATCCTCCAAGAAACAAGCTGGAGATGTCGTGCGAAGATCTTGCAATAATAACAACGCTTTCTTTCCTTTTGTTTTTCCCTGATAAATTTTGCACTCTCTCCACTGGTGGGACGTTGTTATAACCATGCATGTGCAAGTGCAGTACGGGCATGTGTTTGGCTTGTTATAGAATTTGACAGAACACAGATCCTCCTGCTCTCTATCAGTTTAACACACTGAGACCAACTAGGGATTACTCACTATGACACTTCACTTTGCCAGTGTCTGGCTCCCAAATGTTACAGGGTATGGTATCAGTAAGCTTTCATGTGAAACATGGTGTAAAGATTATTGCAAAAGAAGACACTAAACCCATTGTGGTATGTTTGTAGGAGAATGGATACAATTAGAAACCAAATGAGCGAGAGATAATCAGGCTCATTCGTCGTACATCTTGTTTTAGCTTGCTTGTTCCGTGTCCTATAAAGCTCATTTTAACTCACAAATCAAAACATGTCATACACTGGAAAGAAATATAGTAAAGTTTAAAAAGTAACTCAGTTGAATATTTTCTTTGACCGTGTTTTTTTGTCACTTGACACCCCTACAAACTACACAAAATTCAAAAATGCTGAGTGCGAAGCAATCTCAGTGAATCAGCCTTCATCTTGTGTGGTGATGCCTGTTTAGTTGAAGCCAAGGTGAAACAACATGCAAAGAAAACACAAGTGGGCCAAGCTGTGTTTCACAAGCTTGGCTTGTCCTGAACTAATGTTGCAGCGCTACATTTGGAGCTTTAGCACACTCACACGGACGCCCTCCCAGGCTTTTCCCACATCACTAAGGGGCCGAGGTGGGCTCTTTGCTCCACAACAATCTTCTGGGCTTTGGCTTGGGAAAGGCTACACCCCACTGTTCTCACCATTCCCCCTCTTGTTGCGACAGAAGAAGAAGGAGAAGAAGACGACATATCAGAGGACAAAGTGTGGTCATGGGTATGTCCTAAAATGCTGAGTCATTGCGTAGCTGATTCTCTCTGTCAGGTGATAACAATTTGAAATAAAACAGAAGAGACTTGAGTGATTTGCAGAAAGAAACAAAAATAGCGCTTTACTTGGAAAAACAAATATTGATGTATCAGGCATACCAACTAAATTGCATTAACGATGTTTATGTCAGGGCTGTTTAACTCAATTTCTCAGGGAACCTCACTTTCTCCAAATGACAAATATAGCCATAAATGAAGTGAAGTCATAATAGTCATTGATTCTTACATAATCAAAATACATTTAAAAAATCTGACTTTTAATGCTGTGTGCAAGCCACTTTGGCATAGCAAATAAGAATCTGTTTTCAGTTGCCTTATCTGGGTAAATAAAAGTTAAAAAAAAAAAAAAAAAAAACTGTCTACTACATAAAACGTAAATGCATTCCATTTTTCGTCATCTTTTTAAGACAACTTGTCACATCAGTGCTCAGCAGGTTTACATTCCTTACATTCATTACTTACTGCACAATACATAGATTTATGATATTATTGGACGACTGTGCTGCAAAGACCATGGTCACATTTTTTTCCAGACTTTATTTTCTCATCAGGCTTCGTCACCGACCGGGCCAGAGTTGGCCACCAGTCGAATATTCCCTGGATTTTACCATTTCCAAAAAAATCCATGCATCTTGTTTATAATGATGATGCAAGCTCTTAAGATCTAAATCTCAAATATATATTTTGTCAAAAACGACACGCTTGCTCATGTCACTTCAAAGTAGCAAGTCTAATACGTATATTGGTCATTTGGTCCATAAGATGTCTGTCAGGAGACTTTATGGCTGACAATGTACGTGTAGTTTTCCATAGGTCTCACAGCTCAGAGGTGGCTGTGAAAGCATGTTTATCCCTTTCTACTCAAGCATCCCATAAAAACTGCAAGCTTGCAGTGTGTTTCTTGGATCCTTTTGTAACAATTGCCAAAGTTATTCCAACATTGCACAAATATTTATGTAAATGTTTTGACAAACGACGTCGATAAACAATTTTTAGTTGACCTAGCTTACTACTAGGCAGACAAACAGGACTATAAAACGAGTGTGTGTGTGTGTGTGTGCACGTGTGTGTGTGTGTGTGTGTGTGTGTCTGTGTGTGCATGCGTACGTGTTTGTATGTGCAATCTAACTGACGACGGCAGCACTTTCATTTTCTGCACACTTAGTCACCCCTTCTTGTTTGTAGATGAGAATGAGTGGGCGGCTGTGGTGGTGATAAGAAGGTGCAAGTGGCAGGACACTGAGAGGAGGCAGTATGTGCATGGAGGGTCATTGCCCGGGCAACTATAGCAACTTGTCCTAGAAGTCATAAACACAATGCTTTAGCGGTGGGGTCAAAAATGTCTCTATTTGGATACACAAGTAGCAGTGACTGAGAGGTCGTACAATATATTGCTGAGTTGACTAATATTTATGCTTTAAATCACAAATTGAAATAGATAAATGATAATTGTGAAATCTGAGTGGGCACATTGCCTTTCTGACATGCTTCCAGTGGAGGAGTTCAAGTACCTTAGGGGATGGATTTTTTTCTTCCCAGTTAGTTAGGTTACCTTCCACAAAACATGCGTGTTTGCTTGGTTAAAGTCTCTAAATAGTGGTAGGAATGTAATGACAGAAAGTGAGTCTGAATGATTGCTTGTTTATATGTTTCCTTTGATTGGCTGGTAACCAGTCTACCTTGCCAGCTCACCAAAAATCCCCTTGGACAGTCTCCAGCTCACCAGCAACGCTAATGAGGAAAGCACCATCGCAAATTCTTATATAATAACTAATCTAATCTTAAATACCAGTCAATGACTGTAGAGTTAAACCCTGCAGGAGGGTAAGTGAACCTCAAGAGCCTTCACAGAGGAATAGTACCGTATTTTTCGGAGTATAAGTCACACCTTTTTTCATAGTTTGGGTGGGGGTGTGACTTATACTTAGGAGCGACTTATATGTGAATTTTTTACACAGTATGGAGCTGACTGAGGTAATTGAACGTGTAAGACTTTGAAATGCTGGTAGGATGTGCAGAGTCATCCAATTTTAGTTTTTTATTACAGCTCCAATTTAATAGGAAACTGAACAAAAAACTTTAACTTGACTTTGGACTGTAAGTGTTGCAGCACATCCCTTGAAAATCTTACCTTTTATATAATAGGAACTTTTTTTTGGAATTGAATATTATTTGACTAACATTTGTAATAAAAGAACAAAACAAGTGACCCAAAAATGTCAGTTTTACAATGCATGACTTTTCATGCAAACCCATACTAAATTCTCACATGAACAGGCTTCACTGCCTTACATTGCGAATGAGACGACAGACACCTGAGAGTTAATGGTGCCATTCATGGGAATTCACCCATATGCACTTACACTGCACATGTTCATGTGTATTCTTGCAAGTACGGGCTTCACAAATGTAAAATGGAGGGAGGGGTGTACGACACAGTTGGCGTTCAAAACTGAAAAGCAGCTCCGGCTGGAAATAACCCTGTTAGGTTTCGCATTTAAGTGAAAGAACACCACATAGTTCTCACATTGTTGCATGTGTCATAACTTGCTTAACTGGAAGACAACATTTGCACAAGTGAGTGACCAACATGTGAAGAAAGCACATTACTGAAAAATTGTCATGTTGCTTAACATTGATAACAGTTGCCGTGTGATAGCTATTGCAACATCAGCCTCAATGTTGATGATTGAGCAGAATAAAGTACTGGATGATCTGTCTCGTGTCACCAGTTGAGTTACACAAGACATCAGGTTTTAAATGTTTTTAGCAAGATAAAAACAAGTACTGTATTGTAGAACTTTGAAATTCAAATTCTCATCAATTTGTAAAATTTGATTTGGAATATTTTAATAATAATATTTTCTGTTAGTTTTCACATTACACCTCTTTACAAGTTGCCCAGTTTCTATTTAACCAAAACTTTACCAGAAATATATGCCACTAATGTCACACTGATTCCACAGATGCGTCTATAGTATTTTTGGACATTATTTGATATATAAGGGCCCTTACAGGACTTCCAACTACTTCTCCGCCGCTGCTTTGTAGGGAACCACGGCGCTTTTACAGAGTTAGCGCACTTCTAAAATATGTCAGTTTATGATGTCATAGAATGGAAACCATATACAGTATTTCTTGAGCATACGCCTGGCCAGGAATCTGCAACCATCCAGCTGAGAGATGACCCAAGCCAAGCCACCCCCAAATCTCCGCATGGGGTCAAAGTTCGCTTTGTCTGAGAATCTTTATTACCTGTGACCGTGTATTAAATAAGTAAGAAAAATATATATGGTAGCTTAATTGGACCCATGTGCATGCAAGTGCACACAACCTCCCTGGGGTTAATAAATTATGCTAGTCTGAGGCACTACGACATTAATGCAGAGCATCTGTGGGTGTCAAGGCCTCTAGATCAGTGACTTTCTGAGCTTGGCCATGTTTTTTTTAATTTATTTACCTGTGGATGAAAACAGATGCGATTTATCAATTCACCTCTCCTCGTGCCCCCCACACACACACACACCTTCGCTCTCCTATGGGGAATTAATCAGCGGTCTGACAAATGCAGCCCAGCAGACAAAGGAAGAGAAGTATTTTTGGGATGGTGAAGCTAAGGCAGTGAAGAATAAGGATATCACAAGTCAAATTTGAAACAGGTGCTTTCAACATGTCCAGTTGGCACATTGGTAGTGATTCACACAGATCACCTCACTCCTTCAATCTCCGAGAATTCTGAATTTGGATTTGACCCACTCCATAGTGGTCGCACTTGAGCAATTTACAGAGAAAGAGGGAAGCATGGAATTTAACAACCTTGGTTTGGGTGAGTCACAAATTTGTTTATGCAATATGTGAAGACACATGGCCATGTCATTCTGAACATTGGTTCTGTTTCAAGGTTTCTTCCTTAGAAAGGAGTTTTTATTTTCTTGGCTCCGTTCTTCGTTAAGTGCTTGTTGAAGATGTTCCTTAAATAGTTGTCCAAAGTTGGAGGCATAGTCAAAGATGAACAGTTAAGATTCACAATAGGCTCTTTAATGTCTCGTCTCAAACCAGTCTCACGTCTCAGATTATGTTCATGGGAGCAGTATAATGTTTTCTTCCAATTACTGTATTTTCAAGTTCCCAAGTGTTAAACAAAGAGGTGGTCTTCGACTCAGCTGGCATAGCGGAATAGCCCAAACCCGATGGCTTAACCCAACAGGAAGCCTGGAGGATACTCTATTAGACCTGTACTTCCTCTTATTTTGAGGCATGTACGATTTATTAGCCCAGCGGCATACAGTGCACCACTGCAGACTTGGTGGATTTCCCTTCTTGTTCTCCATAAAAGACTGAGCCAATGCACCTCAGGAAAGTAACATTTGTGTGTTGAGGGGAAAAAAAGCTGATAAGGTGAATAAAAGAACCATCTGCAAGGCGCTCTGAAAAGCTTTGTGCCAAATGGTCTGGAAAGAATCGTACATCCTGGCAGTACTTTCTATGAATATGCGCAGATCCTAATAATTCAGATAAAAACGCAGGTGGATATTAAATAGATTCCATTGGCCAAAAGTCAGTGCGTGTCATTGCCGGCAGTAAAAGTGCAGTAACTCTTTCATACATTGTACGACATAAAACATTAAAAGTTCATCATTTACCACGGAGGCAGACGTTCTATAAAACAGTGCCAAACATCTTTGTCACATTGAATTTTCGCCTGTACATGGGGGATGTTAAGCAGTTTGAATGATTTATTTCCATAAGTTGCTTCAAACGTGAACTACAATGCTTTGACTTTTGAACTTGTTAGTGTTACAACAATAAGCGGCAGTGTCTTATTTTTTTTAGATTTTGTATGATAAAGCGTCCACAAAGTAGCTTGTACAGCTCCTTAATGGGATTTCAGTAATGGGATTCATATCTGGAGTTTGAATGGGCCGTTCTAATGCATAAATATTCTTTGATGTAAACCATTCCACTGTTCCTCAGGCTTTATGTTTAAGGTCATTGTCTTGCTGGAAGATGAATGTCATTTGCATTTAGGGGGAAAAATCGTCTTTGATTTGTGGAGTGAGTGGCTTTTAGTTGATGTGTTCAGAGATTCACAGACAGGTGGGACAGATTCTCTCACCTGAGCTGTGGACTTCTGCAGCTCCTCAAGCAGAGTGACCTCGCGCAGCTTGGCTGCTTTTCTGTCAAGTGCTCTATTCACTTGTTGAACAATGATAGCTGTGCACGGAGAACGTCCATGAGCTCTCTAAAGATGGCTTATCCGAAATCAGTCTCCAAGAGCCGCTGTCCAGTTTTCTCTGCATCACACCGGCTTCAAAGTGTCCACTGGTGTTGAATAGTGCTCTCCAACAATTTTGTACATTTTCTTGAACTGGTGATTATTTGGACTTAGCTTGAGTTCCTCACTTCGACTGCTCCAAAGCTAAACACCGGTTTTGGATATACAGAAACTTTTCAAGGTCGTTCGTATGTTTAAGATTTTGAAGTTATTCATGTTAAATTCATGATGACATGCTAAAAAGGAAGTACAAAGTACAGGAGGATTTGGATAAGAGTAAGTTCAGGGTTAGTAGTTCAGGAAGGAGAATGGTGAGACAGCACTTCTGAGAAAGAGGTCTATCAGGATGAGACGTGAGATAGGCGAGCCGTCTCTCCGCCTGTCACGATGATAGAGTATATAAGCCGGCGTTGTCTCCAGCTATTATCACGCTGCCGTAAAACACTGATGCCAGTTCAAAGCTCAGGCCCGTCCTTGCGCAGACACATTAAATAGTTGCACATTCATCAAAAACACAGTTTCAGATACTTAAAGGACTGAATTGTCTCACAAACTGTGCATGTTGCTAAAAGGAAGAGGCTGGACTATTATTTTTTTGTTATTATCTGGAGACAGAGTAAAAGGCAACTGTCCTTTGTGACAATGCATGATGTACTGGTCAGGAGCCAGACATTATTTTGACCACCTGCATAAGATGCTATCCAGTGCATTTATTTTCACTCAATTTTTGTAAGTACAATTTAATATAGTACAGTGTACAATATTTATATCTAACATGCCATGCACGTGATATTAAGACACTGGGTACACTCAAATCCTTTGAGAAAATAATGCTATTCAGTGTTTCTATTTTAAACAAAAAATTAACCATCGCAAAACAAAAGTTCTGATCCAGGCTCATCCTTTTGGAATTTCACACATTAAAAAAAGCTAATTCTTTGATCCTTGCACAACTGAACAGTTGACTGATGATCTCACCAACATGTTTTTTTTTTCACCAACTATACAGGCTGAATTTCTAATTTGGCATTGTACGTTTTAGGTACAAGCGTCTATTGTTATTGTTAATTTTAGTCTGACCCTGGTAATCACTCATTGTTATAATAAAAGGTGACTGGAGTCACGTAGGCTGGAGTGACTTCATTGCATTTGGCTGATTATCACAATCGACTATTCTAGTTGTGGGTGTATACACAAAGAGGACAATTACACAACATCCTCTGGATAAGAAAGTCTTCAACTGTATATTTTTTTGTCATATGACAGCCAAATATTGCAACGCAAACATTAAACCTTAAGAAAATGATGACCTATGGGATATGATTTAGCCTTATTGCCAAGTTACTCTCAGCATGCATCCATAGGTAAACACAATAGATGGGACCCAGAGGTCTAACACCAACACATGGCCAGTGTGTTGGCCCTTGTCCCTGCTAAGAATCAGCAGAAGCCCTGCAGGAAACATCTGGAGGAGGCTGTCTGTGCAAACAGATGTCAGAATGAGATAAGAGCCATGTGAGTAAGGACTCAGCCTCCCACCTCACTGTGATGGAGCTTTGGAACATCCAGGTGGGCTGCAGCCTTGGCTTGAGCAGCTCAAAGGTCCAAATAATCAAACCGCAGCCCCCACCCCCTCACACTACCATCTGCTTGGTATGACGCTGTAACCTGTGCTCCATTGTTTCAGCTCTCATTTTGATCCATTGTCAGCCAGACTCTCCAGAGACAATTTTTATACAATGTTTTTACCTTTCCAGGTCACCATTCACATCACTTCCTGCCATAGTTTGGACATTAGTTGGGTAACAAATAGAAGTATCCACCGGTGGGCGGCCATTGACTGCACTTGCTTATTGAAGTTTATTAGCAATTTTATATGTATGATTTTCATTTTATTTTTTATGAAAATAAATATATAGTAATGCATATGAAGATTTAAAATATTAGTTTAAAAATAAATAAATAATAATAGTCTGTTATATTTTATGAAAATACATTATTACAAGAAAACTAAGGGAATAAACATGTATTGTTCAAATCTCTCTCCAGTCTCTCTAAAGTGAAAATAAATTATGTATTATCAACGAAAAAACAATCTGCACTAGAGAGATACAGGTAAGCACACATTTACTAATTCCAAATTCTCTTGTGAGTGCTTCTGGAGAGGTCAGAATTTTGTGTTCGAATTTAATGAGAGAAGAACTTTAATTTTGCGTTGATACAGAAATATTGATTGCGTAAATGAAGAATTTACAAAAACAAGTTGTATTTCGTCCTATATGCATGTGTATATTACGAGAACAACCTTTGGACGCATGGACATAAACATTTATATTTTTGTCATTTTCTTTTTATTGCACCCCTAATAACCTCTTGTATTCACATGGCAGTCAATTAGAATTTTACACTTAACTCTTGTGTAGGCCCCAGGAGACAATTGAAGAGATTGCGTGAGAAACTTAAAACCGAGAGAAAATAAGACAAATTATTAAAAAGAAAAGTGTGTCACTCATGCGGATGAGTTGGTGCCACAAGGGAGAGCTGGTTCCTGTTCGTCTATAAAAAGGTTTCCCTGGAGACAATAAAGATGTGTAATAGAATTCACACAATGTTTGGCTATCAGGCACAAATATGAAGCACCCGCATGGATCTTCATAAATTGATATATGAAAAAGTGCTTGTTAGTATGCAAATATTCCGGGTATTAACTAATGTGGTTCTTCTGTGCAAAAGTTTGCACGGGCTTTGTAAGTTTTCTGGGTTAAAATGAAGCATAACTTCAGAAGTGAGTTCATTTAATTTGAATTTATATTTCATGTTCAGATGGCTAGTGAGTCATATATTTCATAAATGTAAATACATTCTCCTGATAAAAATTATATTATCATAAATTAACATTAACATCAATACTAGTACTACTACTGAGGATAATAATAATTTACACTTAGGGCTCTACACATATACATGTAAAATGCGTAGCTGCAGCAGAGCATAAAAACTGATTTTTAGGACCATGCAAGCCTCCTTTACCATGTTTATGAACGGTTTTGCGGCATATTTTAGAGTTTTAGCGCACCAAGTGCGTTTTATTTTTCCTGTCCCCGGCATACTTGACAATTTGATGGCTAAAAGTAGACTGAACTTTGAACCAGCTGGAAGGAAATTGTGGCGTAGGTGATGTAACATCATTTTGGTGGATTTGATCGAGGTGCAGGCAGACATTCTGAGTTTGCGGATGTATGTAGTGGATCTTCCTGAATTTCACTCATAAATATGACAAGAGTGTGTATCAAACATGATTGTAGAAATTGATTCATTGAAAGCATTACTAGTTTCATCATCTTTATTATATTTGTAAATTTACCTGCTGGTGGCCAATTGGGGTGGAAAACGCTTTCTGCGTGCCAAATTCAGTTCACGATCACCCTGGCCAGCTTTGAAAGTCTGCTTTCAGTTCCTTCTGAACGTACTTTGTGCGCTTCGACCTCTTGCACCGGCAAGATAGTTTTTGCATGTGTGACAATTTGCCTCTCGCGTCTCGAATTTAAGGCTGAATGAGAGAATCTGCTTCCACTGACCACGAAGCTTGTAGGGCCTGGTTACATGCACAATACTGCAAACAACATTTTTCTGTGCACAAACATTGAACCCTCAGTTTTACCTCTTGCTGTAACTCACCAAGAATGAAAATAGTCAGGTGTACCTTTGGTCTTTGTTGTGCTTCAAACACGATGCTTCTTCTTTTCATGCAGAAAAACAATATTCTAAAATTATGGCAATAATAACGATAAACAAACAAGAATAATTTTGTGTGGTGTGGCAATGACGTACTAGCGATGGACCACATCTGATTCACACTTCCTCACATTCATACTGCAGCAGACCCACCCTCTCATTAATTGAGAGCCTTTACCAAAACTACCCTCGAAATGACCACTGTCAGGCTGCGCAAACAGGAAGTAGAGAAGAGGTCAGTCAATGAAAGGAGGAAGTGCTGGCAAAGAGCAACAATGCAGACAGGAAAACAGCCCCCTCTTTTCCCCATTATAAATAGGAACAGACCCCTGCAGTGTTGTGCTGGAGGTCATGAATGAAGTGATGGGAAACAATAAGGGTGCAAGGACGCTATTTGACCAGTGTAGGCGTAGGCTGAGATAGCAGAATGTCAAGGGTCACCGGGGATACGAGCTAGCTTGACAACACTTACGAACCTCCAGGGTGACACAATAATATTTGTTTTCATTTGAGTTCATTCACTTAAAAATGACACTCACAATTTATATCTACATTGTTAAGGCCATAGCATTATTTAAAAACATAGATATAATTCATTTTCGTCACGGTGAGATTTGACATGCCCAAAGGTTTTGATAACAAAGCTGGAGAGTCCTTAGTACCACTAATATATATGTATATACATATGATAATATACAATATATATTTATATATTTATTTCTATATATAGATGTAATTCATTCTAGTTACGGTGAGATTTGACATCCTCGAAAGTTTTGATATCAAAGCCAGAGAGTCCTTAATACCACTAATATATAGTAATTATACAAAGGTGAAAGAAGTGTTCAATTTACTACTTGTCATCCATTGTGATTAAGAGGCTGATGTAATGTTTATATAAGAGCTTTTTTTCAATCTCCAATGGGTTCAAACTCAAGGGTTACATGGTTAAAAGGTGGCACAAATGCAAGCTGTCAAAGGCATGATGCTTTGTATTGAAAATATTATAATTCTGGGTAATTCAACAGAGATGCGAACTACAAGCAGAAAAAAATTTACATCTTATCAATCTCAATTTAAAAAAGTAGTGACATGTCTAGTGACAGTTGCAAGTGCCACTCATAGTTTGTGCAGTTATGTGTAGCTCCCCATCATATAGAAACCGTTTTGGCTGTCAAGTCGTGAGACTCCACCTCATTTCAAGGGAGCATCATCACAACCACAGCCAGGCACTTCCTGGAGGAAATCCTTAGCCTCAGCCAGTCATAACAAACTACAACGGGGTGTCACAGTTAGCACAATGCACCGTCAACAATGTGACCTGAATGCTTCTCAATTGGCAATTAAAATAAACTTGTTTGATCCCAGAAACACAAAGCTCTGTTTGAAATTGCCCAAATGTCTTATAAGTGAGAGGATGTGTTAATATCCAACTGCAGAATATGACTCCCCATGAGTCTAATTGAAATGATGTAGACTAACACTGGGTGTATTCCAAGCCTTTGTTACAGCTGCATTACAAATTTGATACACTGAGAGGGGTCTGCTGAGGAGTCCAATCTAGATGGTAAAAAAGAATAATCTCACCTGGGGGGGAAGGAACTGATAACAACTGTTATCCTGAGAGGCACGTCCTCAGATAGAAGATGACAAGTCTAATTTGGACAAATAAGAGTGCCCGGCGTTTAGGCCTGCAACAGATCATGCATCAATTTGCACATTTGAACTAATTTTGACAGATTTAAATGTGCTACATGAGACGGTTGGAGAGATAATGGAAATTTCAGGCAGATGAACGCCGCCGCACTGTCAAAAAGATAAATTGGCACACCGGGACGAGGTCTGAAACAAACACAGAATATTTAGACTGCAAGCGTGCATATATTTAAATGGTTAGAAGTTGACGTTTCTCTTTGGCAATCCATCATTTTGTGATGGCGAAACCTAACAGGTCACTTTTCATTATTAGTAACACGGCACTTTTAGATTATTTTGGCCCTATAGGCCACACTTATTACCAGGCTACACTTTTGCTATTAAAAAAACAAGACCACTGAAGAAGTGAAGACTTCCACTAAGACATAAGCATTTGTTACCTACGAAATGACTATCTGGTAATATGGAGATGGTACCCCTAACAAATGGATGGGTAACAAGTGATTCCACATTGCCAAACCCACTGAGGAGGTTCTTATCTCAAAGGATCCGCTCAAGGGACTACATAAAACATGCAGATTATAGGGCTGCATCCAAGGCCTTTCACCTTAGAACTGTTAACAGGCATGCCTGTGATCCCAAAGCCCCCCGTTAAAGACCCTCTGGGGTTTAGGACTGTAACTGGAGACTTGGAATAACAGAGGAGGGTAGCACCATGCGGAGCAGCCTCATGTGGCCAGCCGGGGCTCTGCCGCACCCTCTCGAGAGGTCAGAGGGTGGGAGAACTTTTTCACTCTCTTGCCCCCTCCCATTGTCAAACGTAGATCCGACAGTCAAGGGGTCGTGGCAAAATGGGTCCCAAGAGGCCTGTGGTAGATTGACACAGTGGCTCAGGTCAGTCCCCCACCCTCCCAATTGTAAGACATTTATCACCATGCCTTGAATGGGCTTGACAAGTCCAAGAGTCACTTTCAGTGTAAAAAGGTCATTTTGCTCAAAATGCCATGAAACCCTTGATACTGCTGACAATCAGCAATGTAGCACTGTGCAGGATTCAGGAGAGTACCAGGGGTCGTCCAGTGTGCTTAACATCACCAAGCCAACTTCTGGTATTTGAGTTTACATCATTTACCAGAAGTGTGACCGCTGACTTATTTCATCCAGTCTTGTAAATATTAAACTCTCATTTTAATAAACTGTCAGCATCATGTGCGGACATTTCTTAACATGTGCTCAGTATTTCAAAATTTTGCTAGGGGTGATTCCAAATCCATGATTACATCTGAAGTCTAGACCACCAAGGTACCGAGCCTTGATCACTGCCCAATGCACATACACTGTAACCTGTGAGTCAAGCGAGGCTTCATTCGCAAAGGCCCACCAACATGCTATATGGTACTGCTTGGGATTTTGTAATCCTCAAGTGCCACAAATTGGCACTATTACTTTCAAAAAAATAAAAACAACATCGCTTTTCTCCTCCTGTCAGCGCTGCTTACCAGATACTTACTGTTGAGGCCTTCACTCAGGCCACAAGCTATCAGGGAAAACTTTATTTCGTTTCAGGATAGTCTACCATGGCAAAGAACCATAAACAAGTGAGCCTTAGGATCACTTGGGAACTCCTTTAATCCTCAAATCTCCCTATTTCAGATTAATAATATGACTTCATTTGCGGTCATCATTCTCTGTCAATGAAGTGTCGATTTCACACTCTGTGTTACTCCAGATTGGTCTAAGGTGGATGAGTATCTCAGGATGTTGTTGTCAGAGTCATGTAACCTAAAGCTACATGCCAAAGGAGAAGTACAAAAGACCCTCATTCTACAGCATGTCTTTTTAGCGTCTTGTTACACCCACTGATGAATTCAATGTAGTGGTTTGTACAGTTTCCCACGACGACTAAGAAAGAGGAGGACCGACCGCCCCAAACTGAGTCGAGTCAGGCTGAGCCATGACAAGCCAGATGAGAAGATGCCAATAGATGGATGGACATTTTGATGAAATACATTAAACCCACAAAATCAATTGATGGGGTCCTCGCAACAAACATGCTTAGGGCTGTGGAATACAAACGTTTTTTGTACAGAGCTCACTGAAATACAATTCTGAGTTATGAGTTAATGTCCATTATGAAAAAGTAACTTAACTCTGGTAAACCTGAGAGATCAAATTGTTTTAGCTGTCAAATGGAAAACCCGAAAGGCTGAAATCAGTGGCGGTGCTATTGAACCCCACAGCTGTGACCTTTTTTTTTTTTTTTTATGATTGATTTGCTTGCATCAAGTTTTTTTTTTTTTTTTTTTCAACATCACACCTTCATGCAAGTTGGTAAACAAATTCTATGCCTCCCAAGGGTGTGCAGCTCAGCTAACCACAGTCTTGCGTGCACTGGCTCATTTCTGCAAAAGAAATGCATAAGTTCTGCAGTACAGATGCACATCTTCACACACAAACACACGCACGCACACACACATACACACACACGCACACACACTGACAATGGAGTAAAGTAAAATAAAAATAACAGGCACCTGTTGCTCGTACTACTTAACTGTACAATGAAGTTGAATTAGAGCATCTCCCTGGCAACCGTTCAATAGCATCAGCAGTGACCTAGAAAGAAATATGACATTAACGTTGCTTTAGTTCATTCTGACACACCATTCAACAATGGTACTATATAGACTTGATCATATACCACTGTTTACTGACTTAACTACACAATCTAACTGACAAAGGAGGACATTAGCTGACCAACAGCAGACCACCAATACCTTTAATATGGGACTGGCCATTAAAATGTCTATGCAGTATAATGCTTAATTTTATTTAGATATTGGTCTAATTTTTTAGGAAAAGTCAATATTAGATGTTATTGGAACTAGTAGAACTACTGCTGTGGTAGTCACTGGAGAGTCCTTATGTGTCATCGGGGCACCTCTAGTGGTCACAAGTGGAATGTTTTGTACTCCATTGCATTTCCATTCTCCTGTCAAGGGTTTACAGTTTAAAATCCAAATAGAATAAAAAACATAAGACATTCTGCGCATTGCAGGGTGGTTATTGTGTTTAGCACTCAGATCACGACTATGAAGAATTCATAAAACAAGCATGTATGCAAAAGTACGGAAGAGGATTAGGCCCAGTGAAGAAAAAAACGGGGGGTGACAGGATTCTGACTTTTTTTTCTCAGAATTCTGACTTAAAAGTGAGAATTCTGACTTTCCTCTCAGAATTCTGACGTTAAAGTGACTTTAAAGTGGGAATTCTCACTTTCCCGAGTGCGGCACCGCTGCTGCTCACTGCTCCCCTCTCCCCCAGGGGATGGATTAAAATCACACGGGGATGGGTTAAATGCAGAGGACAAATTTCACCACACCCAGGTGTGTGTGTGACGATCATTGGGACTTTAATCTTAATCTTTAAAGTCAGAATTCTGAGAAAAAAGTCAGGATCCCTTCGACCCCTTTTTTTTTCTTCACTGGCCCTAATACTCTTCCGTACACACATGCACTTGTCTTTCTCATTCTTGAAAATCCAGAAAAGTGTTTCTCTTTGATTTCGGTCATTATGCTATTATGTAACATTATGTTGCGTAAATTGATTGGGAGGGAGATAATGAAACGGAATGTTGAGGGGTGCACGGAGGGAAAACCATGTGTTCATGAATACTCAGAGGGGTGTGTGTTCCCAATGTTTTGTACACACATGCATGTGAACTAAAATGGGGGTGTGTGAAAACAAGAGAGAGAAGGTGGCCTGCTTAAAGAAAATCTAATTGGAAGCATATGTGTTCCACTCTGCAGCAGTTTTTTTTAGAGGTGGGGGACTGACGATACGTTGCGTTTGTGAGTGAGGGTGCTAGTGATAGAAGAAAGGAAGGGGTGGGGCTGTTTGTATGTAGGGGGGTGTCGGTGGCCGTCTGGTGGTTGGGAGGGCATGAGAACGTAAACCTCAATGTAAGTGAGGCGATTTACTAGGGCATGGGAATACAAAGTGGGGGCTGGGAATGTTGTGAGCTCTTTAAGTGGACACAATTTAAACTATATAATCTGACTAACAAATGATAACAAAATCCAGTAGAATCTCCAAAGTTGAACATGATACACTCTGAGACACTGAGCCACATCCCATTTTATTTGAATTTAAAACAATTATACCTTTGAAACTGGGTGTTTGCATTTAAAGAAGCTCACATATATCACGCAACAGATTTGATAGTAGTACATGATGTTTATGATCTGTAAAAAAAAAAAAAACTCAACCCTCAACCATCTCGTGCCTTTAAATTGTTTTCCACATTTTCCAAATAAAGATATAATGTCATTCGCACTTGAGGAAATAACCTGTATTACAGATGTTGAATAAAAGTAACCCTGCACGCATTTTGATTATTAAGGCTAAGAAAATGCTAGCAAAATGTCCACTCTTATTTGCATTATATAGGTAGAGTTGGCTCATCATCGGAAGTTTATGTCAGGTTTCAGCCCAGCCACTAATACAATAGGAGTGCCGCACGGGGAAAAAGCAACATATATCTCCCTGTCGACGACTCCCCAAGATTTATACACACTCATAAAAAATAATGTTTGGCTGGTGGCCCAGCTCAACATCCCATCCTCATGTTTGGCTCTCGGCCAGGAAAGAAATGACAATAGTTTTTCTTATTTATTGATATAAATAGAAACATACAGGCAGGTGAAAGAAAAAGAACAGGACCGCAGTAAAAAAAAAAAAAAAAGAATGACAGAGGAGGGAAGGCAAGATGGATTGGAAGCAAGTTAGGGTAAAATAGGGGAGTTGGCGAAAAAGAGGAGGAAAGGGACAAGGGGAAATGGAGGTCTTGCAGGGTTATAGTGACACCTTAAAGGTCCTTCCGATAAAGGTTACATCTCTACTACCCACTTACACTTCCAGCTGCCCCCCCTCACTCACCTAACCAATATACCCTGGCAGCACCTGAACTCTGGCTCTCATCACAACTACCTGACAGGAATTATGCAGAACTCTTCAGTTTTTGACGACTGAGCTCTCTCTCTCTCTCTCTCTCTCTCTCTCTCTCTCTCTCTCTCTCTCTCTCTCTCTCTCTCTCGCTCTCTCTCTCTCTCTCTCCCTCTCTCTCTCTCTCTCTTTCCCTCTCTCACACACACACATGTGCACACTCAAGAAGAGGTGGTAATAGGAACCAACTGGGCTTTTCAAGGCTGTGCAGTGGGCCAGACAGGCTCATTCATAACCCTGTAGCGAGTTTTAATGAAGGAAGGTTTTCTGGGGGAGCAATGTGGAGGCTGAGAGGAAAAGATGAAGGCAGAGGAATAAGGATGGGGGTGGGGAGCATGTCTTCTTCCTTGAAACGCCAACTACACTGTATTGTATCCAACATGGGAAACAATCATAGACTGTTAATTTGTCTGCAATGGATAGCTTTTCGCGATTTATTGAGCATCAAAAGGCTGAACTGGTGTGTTTTGTTTTTTCCTGGTCTTTTACTAAAGAAGGTCCAGATGAAAAGAAGGAAAAAATAGGTTACTTCTATGAAGTTACATGACTCATATTCACTTTTTTGAGAAAGTGGAGTATTGTGTACTACAGTGTCTACAGCTAAAGTGAAAACAATTGTTAGCGATTACTCTATGACACATTTGGTACCCAATTTGACCATAGATGGGAATGTGGCTTCTTTAGAATGGAGAAATATCATTATCACATAAAACAGCATCAGGTTTACAGTTAAAAGATGCCCCAAAAGAACAAGTGCTGATCGTCTCGAGTGCATTTTAGATCCATTTGAACTTGAACACACCCACATAATGGGAGCCAAATGCTAAGAGGTGTTGAAGGCATTTGACGCATTTTAGAGAGCCGAGCAGGAGGAGAGCAACGGTCACCTTCGTCCTGCCTTTCAGCAAGTGTGAATGGGCAATGTGTAACCTGAGCTAGTGAAGTAACGATGGAGAAACAACCTTTTTACGCCCTGAGGTCAGCCTGTAGTGAACACCAATAAACCTCATAATGGCACACATTCTTATTCTCAAAGTCAAAAGCCAACAGCAATCCCATCTTCTAACGGCCAGTTATTAAATAGCACCACACAAAGTTGTGCATCATTAGGATGCGCATTTTCATCTTTAAAGTGCCTAACCTTGCACTTCAAATATTTATCAATTCATGCAACGCACTCTTAACCTTGCAAACATTGTGCTCGTGAGCTGATTGACTTAAATCTGAAAAAGCAAGTTAGTATACAATTAGTGTGGATGTTGCCATAAGATAGAGAGGTCATCTCCCTTGCAGAAGTGTCCTTGAGCAAGACACTGAACCTTCTGATGTTGTGTCATCAGTAGGTGGATGAGAGCTGTGAGTACTTTGTAGGTAACAAGTGAAAGCCCAGCACACAATAATTTACTAACTACGACAGCGGTCGTTGCACACTCCTTAGCGTTCCACTCACAAGTATTTGAAGCACACAAAGTTCCTCTTCGTAATGCTTTAAACTCTCAATTGCATGAATAAACACATTTAGCATACACCGACTCATCAAATGGGATATTCATATATTCTGTGCTTTTTTGTTCAAATGAATAATCTTTGAGGGAGCCCATGCTAGCCATTGTTCTACCAGTTATTTATTGTTGGATTTCTTTAATTTGCTGAAATTTAGAGCACTTTTGTGAGAGCATTCAGAGTACTTTTTTTAGAGCATTTTTTGCCCATCTTAAAAGTTTGGATCTGAATCAGTGTCCCACTTTGCTTTGAGCATCTGGGATAAAAGTAACATGGATTATGTGATCATAAAATAAAGCAATTTCAAATTTTGCATAATTTTGATCTAGATTACACCTTTTGAACAACTGGATCCCTCCCTGAAGAATCAACCCCGGAGTGTGTGACAGAGAAGGCTGGGAAAGTGCCTCAGGCCAGGTTTGGTTTTCGAACAAGCTCAAGAACATCCGATGCCACATTGTGCCTTGCTGTTGCTTTGGTGAGATGATCCAAAACTTGGGGGGGTGATCACAATATAAACATGTTTCTTGGGAACAAAGTGATGGTATCCCACTGCCCCAGATTGTTG
This sequence comes from Syngnathus acus, assembly GCF_901709675.1. Classification (NCBI taxonomy): domain Eukaryota; kingdom Metazoa; phylum Chordata; class Actinopteri; order Syngnathiformes; family Syngnathidae; genus Syngnathus; species Syngnathus acus. The sequence goes on along the minus strand of NC_051098.1, from coordinate 7,757,790 downwards.
TGTGGGTGCAGTTATGTATTCAAGTCACACTGGGCACTTGGCTGGTGTGTGGAAATTTCAGCAGGGAGTAGGTCATCCGGAGTTGAAAAGAAGATGGCTTTCTTGTTCTGTTGGGCTTTCCTCTCTCAGATCACCACATGCACGGCGGGGATGAATCACCCACCAGTCAGCTGGGCTGATTGCCAAAAATGCAAGAGCTGCTGGGTGATTTCCTGTCTGAAGTGTCTTCTTGTAGTCGTAATGTGATATGCCACCCTATTCAGTCCAAAAATAACCAGAGTCCCTGCGGGAGATTGTAAAGCTTTCGGGGCACTTATGCAGACTTCCCAGCTTCCTTCCTCAAAGGATGCTGAGAGGATGAAGGTGATCGTCGCTCAAACTTAGTTGTACTCAGCAGCTGGAGGGGCACAACCAAGGCTGGTGGATATGTATGAGACAGGTGATACTCCTCAAAGGGCCCAGTCGTGTTCCAGCAATAACAACAAGAAATACAACCACCGCTTGTTATTTGCAGACGTTGGCTCTGCGGCTTCAAAACCCCGAATGTTCTACAGCGGAGTTTCACAAAGGAAAGGCGGTGAGAATCAGCACACTGGTCTAGGCACATTGCGTTCACAGTCGCTCTGCTTTGTGACCTCAACGTGCACTTGCAATGCAAACACCATGCTCCCCAACAAGATGAATAGGTATTGCATCAAAGATGATGAGGATAAAAAGGGCCACTTATAAAGACCATTAGCCTCATTATTTCCTTGAGGGCTTTCTTTGCTTGTGCCGATAGATCTGTGTTGGTCCAAGCGGCCCAGGCTGCCGTGGCAGGAGGGCTTTTTCCCAGGTAACTGTGCAACAATTTTTGGTCTCCAATTCTCACAATGTCTCAAAGGGCAGCACAGCAAATGAGGTAGAGGCACAAAGCTCAAGATACAGAGGAAGAACCTCAGGTATACCTCAAGGGGCCCAAAAAGAAGAATTGCCACTAAGGGTTAACTCGGCCAAGGGGAAAATGGTTAAGAAATCCAATGATGAAATAAATCTGGCCACAGCTTTTTTTTTTTTTTTTAAGTTTAATGAATGTGGAGCTGATTTATTTTCCGTATGGCTCGGCTGATTTGTCTGGGTCCAGAACAGAGTGTGCTCTGTTCATCGCCACACTCAGCAAACCAGGTGTGAGACAGACGGGCCGAAACAGTTAAAAATAAACTGAACAGATCTGCTTCAAAATGTCACACTTTTTTTTTTTTTTTTTTTTTTTTTTTTTTTTTTTTTTTTTTTTTTCAAACAGGTTTGCTTTGGGGAATATGTGTCTGTTTTTTGTCTCACCCCACTTTATAATAACACAAGCCAACAATGTTTTGTCAAGGTGGTTTTGCATCATGAAATATTTTCAAATTGGAGTCAAGTCTTTTCTGTACTTTACTTTTCAACATGCATGGTTTTGATGCTCATGAGTAATGCTCAAACTAGAAAACAACAAGGACGCTTTTATCCCAGAACCACTGCATTTGGATTCAGGATTTTGTGGGCTCTATTACATAGCCTTGAGAGACACTAGCAAGTACTGCTCTAACCCTAACCCTAAAAGCATTTTAATGTTATTCTCCCATCCCTTTACCCTAATGTCGAAGCCAACGTACAACTTTGTGTAAGTACAGGACATTTAGGCCACACTTTTTCATGTTCTCTGGTCTGCTTTTGTTTTTTTCTGTTCTTCAGATAATTGCTGATAATTGGTGGGCTGGGCCTTCTGCTTCAAACCTGTGTGCCCTGATTATCTGAGTATTTACCGTATTTATTGGACTATAAGTCGCTCCGGAGTACAAGTCGCACTGGCCATAAAATGCATAATAAAGAAGAAAAAGACATATACAAGTTGCACCGGAGTATAAGTCGCATTTTTGGGGTAAATTCATTTGATAAAATCTAACACCAAAAAAAGATATGTCATCTTGAAAGGCAATTTAAAATAAAAATAGGCAGCAACAGGCTGAAAGTTACGGTATGCTAACATTGCATAAACACATAAACAAGGAACTAAGAACGTGCCTGACGTAACATATTAAGAGTTATTCAAATAACTATAGCATAAATAACAGGCTAACAAGTTTATCGGACCATTCGTGTCACTCCAAGTAATTAAATCCAACAAAATCTTCATCCTCTGTGTCACTTATAAACAACTCCGCTAACCCTGGAAGTAGAAGATGCGGCGCTTCCTCCTCTACGTCGCTTACATCAGACTCATCGTCAGTTGCCGTTACAATTATTCCACAGGCCTAGAGCGCCCTCTTGCGGTTTAGTGTGAAAACATGAAATAACATGTGAAATATATAATGTGTATAATGTATAATGTGTTAATAATTTCACACATAAGTTACTCCTGAGTATAAGTCGCACCCCTGGCCAAACTATGAAAAAAACTGTGATTTATAGTCTTTTTTAGTAAAACTTTTTATTGATTATTGGTTTTGCATCAACCTTTTGACTTTGTCGACTGTAGTTTAAACTTTATGAGTTGACCTTTGTTTGTACGTTTTGTTAACTTTTTTTTCTCAGGTGCTACGTGCTCCTTTTATTTGTCTAACACCCCGCACTGTCTTGGTGTGACTCTTTTGTTGTGAATAAAACCCCTCTTAATCGGATCTGCATTTTGGGGTCCTCCACCCATTGTACTAACAATCCGTAACACATCCGGTCTTAAAAGCAAGTTTGTGTTAAGAACATTGAGGGAATTAAAAGTGATAACAAACACGCACGAATAAATATAAATTCTACACCAAAACAGATGTTATGAGATATTATTTTTAATACCTGGGTGCCAAGTTATTAGCAAATTCGTAAACAAAGGCTGAAAACATACTGTAAACACATTAACACTGTGGCATTAAAAGTCCATAGTCTCCATTTTGCTGCAACAGTCCCCATTCTCTCAGCTCTAATTAAAATGTGTCACCTGCTGCATGTTGAGGAACAAACTATGCACAGGCGACCCTTGTTCTCCTCAATTGTTAGCATCTCATTCAAACTGGTGCAAGAAGCTGAAACTACTTACAACTACTCAACTATTTTCTAAAAGCAACTGTGCCTATTGCAAGATGCAGACCAGTAACTTCACATCTTGGACACATCTACAGTTTATGAAGAAAATCTGGCATGCATGTTTTATATTAAATATCTAAACACAAGGACAATGGAGAATTAATGAATGTCTTTTCATAATCTTTTGAAGGCAGAATTGGACCAACAGCAATCAAAAAATACAGTACCAAAACCTATCCTAATTTCAACGCTATCATTCATAAAATATGAAAGGAGTTAATGTGGTTACATAAAGATTATAGTGTTTTTAAACTTTCCCATCTTGCACGGAATAAGGATGCCTCATTCAGCATATAAATTCTCCTTTAGCCATATCATTAAAATGCATTTAAAGTATACTGTATATCAACTGAAGATGCCCAATTTAAAGTCCTGTAATACAGTACCCAAGCTGTGAGCAAAACGCATGGATGTTTTTTTTTATATAGATAAATGCTGCCCTCTGTCTGTTGGTCAGTGCAGAATTTTTTTAAGGCTATAGTTTCAAAAGAAAAAAAGACGAAATGTGAAATAAAATGATCACAATGTGAAAATAATTCCCAAAATACCCGTGGCAGTCATTTCCTCTATCAGCATTTGAGTCTGCTTCCAGGAATCCAATAGCACACGCAGCACTTCTCACGTCCCAATATGTGCTCCATTTGGGCTTTTGTCTCTCAAGCACACATGTGGCCAAAATATGTGGCCCTCTGCACTCCAACAGCAACAGAGTACTTTCCAGAGCGGGTCTTAATGTGCAGCTCACTGGAACGTGGCGCGCTGACACCAAAGGAAACCAGGCGGCCACTTGTTCCGTTGCAGATGAGTTGACTCTGAATCGGGCTTTTAGGGCAAAACACCATCTAAATCAACCCAAAAGATCACTGGAAATTACTGTAAGGAGATCTGTCTGTCTTGCACACATGTCACGAATGCCTAAGAATGTCACATGGAACTGTCTCATAAAAAAGCACACTACTCAGAATTAACTAAACGCAGATTTAAAGACATACCGGGCAGAGTTGTTTGCACCAGAAACCGTTTTGACAGGAAAAAAAAAGTACCAACAAGTATTGGTAATGGGCATAATGAGGACTTGGACTTTTAAATGAAAGCGCAGGGGCGGGATGTGCCTTGCATCAAGTCTGCTGTAGCTCTGGAGTTTGCGGGCGGGCCATAAATATTATCATAGAGCCGGTGACTTGGAAGGCTCACTTGGACTTCCAACTGCCCACTGCCAAGCTAAATCGCCGCTTCTGCCGTGAACACTGACCGGACCGCCTGGATCGAGCTCGTCATGGTGCAGGTTGCAATTGTGCCGGTCATATGTACCTCTCTTTGCCAGTCTGTCTCAAAGTCAGCACTTTTTGTGATGTCTGAGATAGCGTTCCCATCTTCTGTGCTGCATTTTGCTTTTGAATTTCAAGCCCTTCCGTTTTGTAACCGCAACCAGTCAGTCAGAAGCGCATTGACCAATCACTCAAATCAAATTTGCAATCATCTAATCAAATGGGAACCTAATTGGCAATGGAGGAGAACAATGTAAGGTGCCCGTGTGTATGCATGTGTATACTAACTTTGCATTCTTTGCACTTGACGCACCTCGGAAGCCAGAGACCGCCGACGTGTCAGAAGGACCGACTGTGTCTGAGGACGCCGGCCAGGCAGACATGTAAGTCACTTTATCAGTTTGCTTTGCATTAGCCCAAGTGAAGTGAAGGAGACCACCACCACGCGAGAGCAAAGTCTGATATTTGGAGTTGGAGTCGTCCTCTTTTGACTTTGCTCAGCCTTCTCCGTGTCTTTTCCATTCCTTCTCCTTGTTTGTGTTTCAGTTCGATGCTAAACGACAACTGGGCCCAGATGAACAAGAGCACCGAGAAGCTGCTCGGCCCCAAGGTACTCGCACTGACGAATAGATTTTCAAGTGGCCTCGTCAGTCGAAACGCTTCGTTGGGCAGCCGAGCGCTCCGTCGGGATCCGCCGCCCTGACGTGCTTTGCAATGTGTGCCCCTCAGAAACGCCGGAGCTTCCTTCACCATGCCGTCCCGATGGTGCTCGGTGTAGCGTTCCTCATGCTAACAGTCACCATCCTCGACAGGATCACCAGGTACACACACACGCACGTCCTTCACGTTAGTTGATTTTTAAAGCTTTATTCTCCAAAGAACAAAAAAGAAAATAAAAAGCGTACATTTTCCACGCGTCCGTAACGAATCATATTTCAAAGGCAAACCCAACACGGTCAGAAAAAAGTGTGCTCCTGTCACTCTCCTCATATCCACACAAGTTTCTACACATCATGGGCCTCGAGCCTCTGCTTTCTTAAAGATACTGACGCCATTTTTCTGGCTGGCTCCCATTTTTAACACAGCAGTTGTGAGGTTGCGAAGGGCAACGTGTAACTCTGTGTTCCAAGGGTCCGCGTCGTCTCCAAAGAGTTGGACACGGTGGTGACCGTGTCGCAGGCGGTCAGTGGCAGTGACCTTTGTGAGAATAGTAAAGATTCTTCAACAAAGAAGCTTAGAGCTCATCATCCATGCTTGTTGCAACTCAGAAAGCATACATCATCACCTTGACACTATTGGTTTGAGGGATACAAAAGAAATATTACTAGATTGACTAGGTATGAGTTATGGATCCTTTGTGTATCATCTCCATGAGATTTTCCAGTTCATATGTAAAATGTTCATGATTGAACCATATGGAACAAAACATATGGAAATTGTATGTTTGAATACAATTTCAGGAACTCTTTTCCATAAAATGATGCAGTGGGTGGCTTTGACAAAGCTTCCAAGTTAAGTCTCAAACTGTCTATATAATTCACAACAACGAAACACAAATCCATGAATTGCTCTTTGGGACTCGTGCTTTTTCTAATAATGTATCAACAGTGCCTCCAATGGTTGTGGCTAAACAGCACATTCCATTTTTGTCTCAATTGCTCCACGACATGATTAATCAACACAATGGACAACCACGAATGAAGCTTCGACCAAGTTGCCATTATGATACATGTTATCAAGCAGAAGCACACACTTCCCTGCATTGAATCCCATTTGTTCATGCGGTGTGATCTGAATTGTGACTAACTTAACTGCAGCTAGACATATGTAAGGCCAAATAATGCATACGATATTCCATATTCATATATAGAGGAGGGTAAAAGGGCGGGGGTGGGGGGTATTCTTCCAAGTGAGAACAGGCTGCCTGCCAGATGCTGCTCACTCTCAGCAGCTGGAAAAGCAATATAATGAAATTTCAGACCGTTCTATAAATGCCGCGGCCAGCTGCTTCCAGTTAATGTCAGAAGATGATTAAAAAATGCAACACGTTAACTCTTATCAGCTATTGAGCAATAACGATATTTCCCCCTCACTAAAGAAACACCGATTGTAATATATGAGATTTTTAAATGGGTCTGGCAAGAAATGTTTAATGAGCCGAGGAGGAATTGGTGTTTGTTTTTGTGCTGTCTCTCTTGTTGCATTTGCTCACAAGAAATTTTACAACGTGGTACCTTGAGGTCAATGATGTGGGGATGGGTGGTGGTGGTGGGGGGGTGACAGCATCTTTCACCAGTTTCCCCACCACCTTCTTTCCCGATGGAGCTTCTCCCATTACCTGCTTATTCCCCCTGGACCACTTTCCTAGCACATACTTATCCCCTCAGACTTAACTTTTTGACATGCAAAAATATTTACACATTGTTCTCAATCAGAGACCATAAAAAATATATCTATGATCTGAACATTTTTTTGTTGTGGAGTTGAAACGACCACACAAAAGAATGTTTCTTCTCAAGTTACTTGTGAAACTGTGGAAACAATTCAAAATGATTGTACCCGAGAAACACCTCAGTCAACAGCTATTAGTCAATAGTAGGGATAAGCAAAATGAAGCTTCAAATTAGCTTCATAAACCAGTTGCATTTATTTATTATTATATCAGAGTAATCCATCTTATTTGTTCACATTTAAAATACAATGTAAACAGCCCTTAACTACTTAAAGTGCATGTTGAAATTTCCACGATCCTGAACACAACACCATAACTCAAGTTCAACAGCCAACTACAGTGTAAAAATAGACAAATAGTTACAGTATCTGTATGCAAACTCCACAATGTGGCTCAAAGCAAGCTCAAAGCTCACTGCAACAAAGCATTACATTTATAGATTTAAAAAAAAAGAGGTCTCCTGAAATGTATTCAACAAGATTATTTTCACTCTGTATTATCTTGAAATCATATAGACTTTGAAGGCTCCCACAGAGAGGAAGAGATTGTATTAGACATCACTTGTAAAGATGTGAAATTGACCATATTTGAAGAGACAGGGTTTCCGAGTATGAGTGAACATTTGCATCAATTGTGTTAACAGGTGACCGATTATTATGAGTTTATAATAATAACCCTACCTATACTTTCAGCAACTACCTCAGCGGCATGCTTTTTTAGGTGAATGCCACATTGCATTATTTAGTGGCTGTGCGATTTTGATTACTATGGGGAGTGAATTAGTGGTTATATCTGGAACTTCGAAAACCACAAAGAAGCTTTTTCTTTGCAGTGGTGTGGCTGTTTTTCAGAGCAAGCAGACAAACTAAAAATATAATAATTATTTTATGAATTAATCATAATTTTGACAAGATTGACAGAACGTGATGGTATGTGTCAAGATTGATGGCTGGTGGAGGACGTGCATCCAAATGAAGAACTTCAGATGTCAGACAGGGATGAAGACAGGCGGGAAAAAGTTTGCAGAGTACCTGACAGGTACAATAGAATACTTTAAAAGGATAAAGAATAGAACAGATTTGAGACAAGAAAATTTGTTTCTATCAACAAAAAAAAAAACAAGTCGGATGACAAAGTAAAACTGCATAGGAACTAGATTGGAATAATTAGGAAACTGCTGTGTTTGTCAGTAATTCAGATAGCAACAAAGGAAAATATTTGAACAAAAGAGTAAGAACGTAGGAGTGATACATTTGATTTTGTGCTTGTGCATATTAGCAGCACACTTGCTGGTAGATGGAAAATATATTTTATTTTGCACATAAATGACCTCGGTTTTTGTTTTAGTTCACAAGCTAACGGTAACTGCATATTGTTTAAAAATACATCAGTATTTCAGAAAGGTTTTCATTTTGGTTAATAATACACTATGACGGAGTGTACATGTTACATCTGACAACAACATGATACAGTTCAGTCTATGACAAAAATATGAAATATGAACACACAAACTTGCATTTCTTTACTGTGAACTTTTAATTTTTTTGAAATACGAAAATATCTGTTGATTTCCCACTCTGGCTCTGTGGCAATACTTATAACCAAACCAATCCCAAGGGAAGGATGGGAGCTGAATGGCTGATACAGCAACAGGGCAAGGCTGATGTTTGAACGAAGTGTGCTAAATCAAAGCAGGACAACATGTGTTAAAATTTCGAAGATGATGGTGATGATAAGTCTTTATTTCGAACAGTTAAAACATAAAAGGATGACTTTTTTTAATAAAAATAAATTCCAATAAATAACACTTTAAAGTGCCATATTTAAGTCACAAAGAAATAATAATAAGAAAAACTCTAATTATTACTGATCCCTTTCTGGATAGCTCTATCTGTGGCTTTACTTTGTGAATGTTTGAACAATGTTTGCTCTAGCGGTAACGTTTTTTGCAATGCCTTTGATGAAACTAAAGAAAGATAACAGATTAAAAATCTACTCGAGAAGGCAAAACATGCAAGTGCCGGAGTGCGGATATGTTTTTCCAGTAATGTAAAGGCTGAATTTATATGCAGTTTGATTGATGTAAGGTGGGTAACCCTCGACCGTTATATGTGCACTTTTACCTCCTTGCTCTCCACAGCTGTTTCCTGACACAAACTGTTTTAAAACTGTGGCAGCAATACAAACCAAAGCCTTTATGCAAGTATTGAATACACGCAGAAGACCAATCAGATATCCCAGTAGACAGCTACTGGTCACCTTGCAGCTCTTCCTGTCTACGTTGGGTCATTTCCTCTTGAGTCATGTTGTAAAGGTGTGGATTGTTCCAGGTTTTACAGCTTGAATACTATGCAATATAAAGAGTAAGCAAGACCAAGGTTTTATTCATGTAATCACTTACAACCAACCTAAATTCATCTTTGTGAGTCCTAGCTACTAATAGTGGAGCTAGCAATAGAGTGGTAGCCATAGAGGATTGTTGCACTGTTTGCCCTAATGCTTCTTGCCCATAGTATTAATAATAATAATAATAATTGATTGCCAAATGTCTTTCATACTTCTGCCTCACAGTTGGGGATTTAAGGTTTAGGTTTAAATCAAGACTGCAGGCCTTCCTGTGAGTCGTTTGCATTTTCTTCCTGTCCCTCGCCAGGTACTTCAATTTCATTCCAAAAATAGGCATGTTAGTTTAAATGAAATCTCAAAATGTGTGTGGAAGTTGTATGTGCAAAGCGCTGGAAACTGACCAGTCCTCGTGTACCCCACCTCTCACCCAAAGTCAGTGAGGTTATTTTCATTAAAGACAAGCACTATTGAAAAAGGATGTATGGATATTAAAATCAGACTTTCAGCGTACCAGACTTTAAATGTTAAAATGAGTTACCCCCCCCCCCTCACTAAAAAAAATCTCAAGTGATTTTAAAAATAGCTTGGACAAGTGTTCTGGGAAAACAACATCAAACATTCCATTTTGGCTGTCATACAGCATCACATTCCCCTTCATCTCAGTGACAATAAATCATAACAATTCCAAATTGAAGCTGTTTATCGTGAGTCACAACAACTGTTTCAAGAGCATCCCAAAACACTGGCTGCTTCAGAGTGGAATCAGTTGTGGAGGAGCTTTGGAAAACACTTGAAAAGAGGTCCCAAATGGTCCCAGTCATAAACACTTTGCCCCTCAAGTGTGCTCTGCGAAATCGCCCTCTCGTCATGAAATGAGGCAGATTGTTTGTGACAATTAGGCCGATGCCAGATACTACTGCCCGCTGTGCTCCACACAATCGCTGCCCCCCATCAGCCAAGTGTGTTTATCAGCAATTACAAATGGAAAAGAACTCTATGGCGATTAGACCCAGGGAGTGGCAGCTTGCCCTGCCCTAAACAAGAACGCAGTGTTTGCTTAGTGTTTGCACGAGGTCCCACTGAGGGAGCAGCATGATAAAAATGAAAGGAACGAGGAAAGGAAGGAAGAAGGAAATCTTACCAGAAAAAAGACATATAGAGGTAGCGAGCAGAACATTTTTGAAATGGCACCTGAGCTTTGATCAAGTGTGTAAGATAAAGAAGAAATGAGCAGAAATTAAAACATAGCAAAAGGAAGGAAGGAAGGAAGGAAGGAAGGAAGGAAGGAAGGAAGGAAGGAAGGAAGGAAGGAAAGAAGGAAGGAAGGAAGGAAGGAAGGAAGTATAATGAGACGCATTAAACAAATATATCGGATCAATAAAGATCAGTGAAACAAAATCAACAAATAAAATTGATGAAAAAATAGAAACATTAATAGAAATGAATAAATACAATAAATAAATAGAACAATGACTCAAAAATGTAAATAGTATATAGAGACCAAAACTGGGTTAACCAATCATAGATGTTCTGTAGTGGGCAAAATATGGACAACAAGGTCAAGGAATTGAGCCATTATAGCCTCAACAGAAGATGTTACCTTAGCTGGAACCGGTGTTATCAGCCATATAAAGGTAAATTTACAGGACCCTGTGAGTGCTTGTAACAGATGTAAGATGATCATATCTATTCAATAGCCTGAACACCATCACAGCATCTGTTTCCAATCTATTTGACTCGACGTGAACCTTCCCCCGGACTGCAAAATGGTCATTTTTATTTCCCCGTAAAGCTCTGAGTTATGAGACGTATTAACTATTTGTAGGCTTTTATTACTGTTGTTATTACCGTATTATCCTCACAAATGTTACGCGACATTAGCTATAATTCCATACTCCCTTCCCTCTCCCTGAAGGCTTCCTTGAAGTGGTTGCAAAACTCTTGTTTATAGTTGTTCCTATCATAGATCAAGTTGTCATCTGACCATTGCCTTTGTCTTTGTCCAGTGAAACACAGTTTATGTACAATAATCTAGCCCACGCTGCAGAGAAAGGGATGAAATAAAAGTAGCATCTGTTGAAGTGATTGCTCATGGCAGACTACATACCTCAATGTGCATCCATGCATCTGCACATGACATCAAGCAGAGCAACACTGATGGAAGAGAGAGTAACTTCCCACCTAACTTTCCCATTCATATGCACAACATTTTCCATTTCTTTTCAATTGCAGCACAGTACTGCAATATCAAAAGGGCACGTCAGACTACATTAGAGGCTTACAGCTGCCATCTAGTGGCAACATCTAGTCATTGCCGTATCACCGTCAAAGGTGACCTTTGCTCTTTGGTGTGTCTATCTTTAGACAATAATGCTCAGTTTTGATTGACATGATCACAAATTTAATACATAAAATATATTTTTTGATAAAAATACAAGACTGTCAGTATGATGGGTGACAGTCAAAGCTGAACATTATTCCCCGCAACCCTGAGCTGTGGTGTCTGAGAGCAAGACACTGATACACCAAACTGCTCCTTGGGTACTTAGGTAGTTGCCAGCGCCAGTGTGTGCCGCTAATTGTGCGTGTTTGCGGTGTTCACGACTGTGATGGGTGACAAGCAGAGGTAAAGATTTGTGTATGCATGCATGCAATGGTACTAATAACAATGATTCCTTTTTTTCGTACTAATTAGACCGTGCTAGTGTATTTAATAAAGTCTCCAGTGAGCTAATAAACACAAAGACACTGATGATTACATAAATACAGCCTTGCAATGTGATTATAGATTTAAACACAATAGATTGTTTTCACATACCAAGCTCAGAAGATGATATCAACATCTAAAATAGATAGCTCATCCCAGTCGAACAATGTATATAAAATAGAAGAAAGAAAACAAAAACAAGTTAAACTTGAGAACGAATATGTTGTCTTTAATTGTTTCCAAGTGTCCTGGATTCACTTGTGTGTTTTTCTTTTTCTTCTCCTGCCAAAGTAAATTCAAAAGAATGATATTCATGTTTTTTCAGTTTCACTTTTATGGGACAGTAATAGATTTCCGAAGGATGTGCTCCACGTGAGTGCAGCTCAGTGATCAAACGGGATTTAAGTGATCTCCTGTGGTGAAGGAAAAGAGGTGGGACACTTGAGACCTTTTGAATGGGCTTTCTGGTGTTTTGATGGTGTGTGTAGAGTCATCTCAATCACAAAGAAGCGAGAGTCAAAACTCAATATGCTAGCAGACCTCTACGGGTAGATGATGTAAAGTTGGCTGGAGCATTCAATAGCCTCCATTGATTTTTACAATATTCAGATGGTTCTATGCACTTTGTTGTCATTATTGTGAATGAAATACGGTGACATCCACCACACGTGTTCATGGAGCTCGCAATCGGCCTGCACGTCGAACAAACTGGTTTCAGCAGACGTATTGATTTTATTTCCTTAGTTCTGTCTTTATTTCCATTCGTTCATCATTATTATATTTTATCTTCATGCGGCTCTTACATGTGAAGGTCTTACCTACCTCTTGGTACTTACTGCACCACTGAACCGAGAGCTTTGAGCTGATGACCTGTGGCCGTGGCCTGTGATCTGGTGCAGGTGCAGATGGCTGCTTGAGTTGGTGTTACCTCACCTGGATGCTCTGTACACCGCCGTGCCATCATTATAGTTAACCTGTAGGCTATATGTGCCTATGTGGCCGTATCCTGGAGTTGTTTTTATTCCATGTAACGAAGAGAAGAGAGTTATATTTTTGTTAATCACTTAAATTTCACTTATTTAATATAATAAATAAATAGAAATAAAAAGGTAATATTTGTGATTGAGATAAATAATTAAAGATTTGACCTTAGTCTTTTTTGTTTAGTATGCCTCTCACTGGGCAGATGTGGCTACTGCATTTAGAGGCGTGCTCTCCTTGATGGGGTGAAGGGTCGAAAGCAAGATGGTTGCATTAAGTCAGTGAGTTAAGCATGCATGTAGGCCCCTTGGTTAGATAAGGTTTATCAAAGCATTACTTGGATTGTTGTCAGTGAGTTTGCACATTGTTTCAAGCTAGAAAGACTAGTTAATTCAACTCAACTTAACTCAACGACCTAACCAACATCCACAAGTTGAATCCTGAACTCCTTGCCTGAACAAACAAATGGTAAGTCAATGCATTGAAGCTTTTCTGAGACCTGCACATGCCTTTGACTTATGAACATTGAAATCTGTCAAAAAAATGGCACAAACAAATTGATAAAACAACCGACTTTGGATATGTTAAGCATATAATGAATTGGGATTGTTGAATACTTTGAACAATATTCTGGAATCTTTTTGTGAAGTATATTGAGCAATGGTATATAACTTGGGGATACTTTGAACAATACTATGAAATGTTTGTTGGAAGTACATTGAACAATGGAAACCCTGACATGCCATTGAACCGAAATGTTTGAGTTTTGGATTGGGATGCATTGCCTTTTGATGTTGTTTCATGATTTTAATGCCATGGGAGGCAGTAAATCGTTTTGGACATCAAATATTTGACTTCCGAAGGATTATAAAGTGTATTATAACTTGAAGCAGACACCATCATGCATACATAAAGGGAGACAATCAATCAACGCCAACAAACAGGAAATCAAGCCAATCGTCAATCAATCAATGTAAAATAAAATGTGAAATTCAACGCTGTTAATACTTTTAAGGAAAAGGAGTCATTGATTGGTATCACGCCTGACTGTCTTATTATTAAATATTATATCTTACATAGAAATTGCAACAATATCTCCCTCTCTTCCTTCCCAAGCAAGGCTGCTGCGCTAGCAGTTGAAGTGACTATTTAAACTACTTTTCTCTCCCTGAGCCTGCTGGAATGCAAGTATTTTTAAATTATCACCCAAAGCAAGATGCTATCCGCCAAGTGAGTAAACATCGATAGACTTCAACACGATAATTAGGGTTTGGTTTAGGATAATAGCAAAATCCATTCCTTCAGGGAACACAAACTGTACATAAATTACGAGTCAGTTGTACACTGCTAATTATAAGGGAGCCGTTCTAAGGCAAAAACACCAGGCCAATATGTTTTTCCATCTCTGTCCTTGCTAACCTCTAGATCACAATGTTGTCTGTTGTAATATTATTCCAAAACAACAAGAATTTAAATATGCACCCCACATCTCACTGTGTAGCAGGCATACAAAAAGAAGATAACCACTAATGTGATGTAATATATTGTAAAGCTAAAATACTCAAAGATAAAGTTTGGCTTTATCGCTTGAGTCGTAAACACATGACACAAAGTGTACATACAGTGCAGGAAACGCGTTATTGTAGCATCACGTCAAGGCTCACGTGCCTGTCAGCATTAAATTGGACAAGCTCTGTCTCATTTGTTTTCTTTTTGTCCTTGAAGAAAAAGTCGAACATGTCCTTCCCACAGTCTTTAACAGGGATCCCTCTTGTGCAATAAACAATGAATCAATGTGAAGCTTTGTGCTAGCTCCAAACGGTGAACTTTCAATCTTGTTCGCACCGCCAAATCAATTTAATGTCAAGTTATGTTTCAATGTCAAGCAAAAGCCAAACAAACAACACAAAGGCATCGGTGGCCAATCGGAAACAGTCAAATAAATCAGTCTTATCACTTTCAACCAGATGGAACCTGTGGATCATCTGTCTGCCAAATGCAATCTGTTCTGTACCTTTTAAGTAGACAGTCACCTTTTAAAAGTCACCAATTGGCACACATGGTTTTGGTCCCAAGCAAAAACAAAGGAGCCAAGAGCTTGTTCACCACAGAGGATTGGAGACATTTTCACTCATTCAGAATACCACAGCAAGTGTAAACAAAGTAAGCCGGTCTTAAATCATTTCTATTACCTTTGTAACAAATGTTTGAACCTTGGTGGTGGTCCTCACGGTGCCTATAAAGCCAAATGCCACAGACAGGAGTCTTACTACTACGCCTCATTAGACGCTTCTGCCCCCCCCAAGCGCATCTGCAAAATTCATCACAAAAAGTCAAATAAACTTTAGACTGCAGAAAAGGAAGTTCAGTTTGAGGTGCAATTGGTTTAACATGATTATGTATTTGCTCGAGACACAGGCACACAGATTTGGCACGCCACGAACGTGTGTGACAGATGTCCCCATATTTAAACGACACCATGCAGCGTGGGACATTGCCTCTGAATCATTTCGGATATCAATTCATTGAATGAAATATAATTATCAACTTATAAATATTTTTATTAACACCCCCATCACCCATTGAGGCATCCACCAGCTTTTCCGCTTGCACCATCTACAATTATAGAACCCTATCTTAAAATGAGTGGAAGAACACGGTCACATCCAAAAAATGCCCACACTTGCCGCCTCCAACTCTTTTCAAGCTAATCCATGTCCTCCATTACAATGCCCATCGAGACATCCTGCGTAGAACGCCAAATGTTAAATGTGTGCATGTGTCGCATCTTCTGACACTGCAAGTGCATATTTTTGTACGAGATAGATTAGGTTGTTTGTTGTTGAGAGACAACTATTATTATCAAGCATTTATTGAGCAGTAAAATGACCCCCTCCAACCAACCAACCACACGCACACACACACACACTTTCATTGACCTGATGCTCTCCTTCCACGGGCTCTGACGTCGTCATTGCATCACAGAAATGTATGATGCGTACATTGATGTTGAACAGTGTTGTTAAAATCCTCAATGGTCACGGTCATTTTTCTTTTAATCTGAACAAATGACAAGTTAATAACCAGTGTCACATGAAAGAACATGTTCTGCATTATGAATATCCTTGAATATCTTCATCATTCGTTGTCCTTTGCGATGCATTTGTCCCTTCCAGTAGCCTTTGACCTCCGCAGCCATTCTTAATCAACCAGCCCACCTTTGCCGCTCCATCCTGTCTCCAGGCTGCCAACCGCAGATCAGGTGTCTTGGCAGCAGCTCAGATTGTTGTCCTCTGCATGTACGCATTGAGAATACAGGAAGCTGCATTCAGGCTAGGCCACTGGAACAATCCCACAAAATATTGTAAATGGGATGGATGGATGGATAGATCGATACAGTTGTAACAGGAGAAAAGAGAAATCTCTGGAAAGATCAAGATGAAGTAATTCAGAGCATTTGAAGGAGAAAGCGTTGTGAAAGGATTTGAAAGGACATAGTATTGAAGGAAATGGGTAAGGAATGACTTGGAAAGGCACGGAAGAGCATTATAATTAAAAAGGCAGTTAGTCCTAATGACAAACCTGTGAAGGTATGGAAGTATCTATAGAAGATTCGGCTTT
Source organism: Syngnathus acus (assembly GCF_901709675.1). Taxonomy (NCBI): domain Eukaryota; kingdom Metazoa; phylum Chordata; class Actinopteri; order Syngnathiformes; family Syngnathidae; genus Syngnathus; species Syngnathus acus. The sequence continues at coordinate 7,741,319 of NC_051098.1, read as the reverse complement.
GGAGTTTTTGACCAGGTTGATCAGCTGACTGAGAGGGTGCAAAGATACCAGAGGAATGGAGGAAAAGTGTACTGGTGCCCATTTTTTTTAGAACCGAGCGAATGAGTAAAGTTGTGGGAAATAACAACGACGTTATGGGAAAGCCTAGTGGGGCGTGACTCACTACGAGTTTGCTCAGTGGTAGGATTCAGGGTTTGTGTTGAGGGGTGAGGAGGACCCACATGCAGGGACGCAAGGCCAAAGTACTCTCATAAAATGTTTAATTTAAAAAAGGAAAACAAAGAAAAACAATGCCCTTTAGAATATTATTAAATGATAAAATAACTCAAGTTAAAATGAAAAAATAACTGATTAAAAGTATCAAACAATCGCACCAAGTTCCCCGTGATGTGGACACAACTGACAGGAGGCTCAAGCTATGGATGGACACGTTCCAAAAGAAAACACAAAAGTAAATACGATCAAACTGACAAGACACTCTTTGTAAGAGTAAATTCCCGATGTCAAAAAAGAAAAGGTGTTTTGATAACATGTTGACTGGACTTAGGGGGATAAATGGGAGTATCTGAACCCAAAGTGAACTGACCACACCGATCAAGATCCGTTTGCACTTAAAAGCCGTTTGTCCATTTTCATGGGATGCACAAGCTCCCAGCAAACCTTTTCTTCTGAGGAAAGACAAGAATGACATGAAAGCCAAGCGTACACTGGTAATCCTTGGAGTCTTTCTGAAAAGGAAATTATTAGATTTGAAGTAATGAAAGAGCTTCCTGAAGTGAAGGAAATGCACAAGATTTTGAGACCTGGTTTTGATCTTTGAAAAACAAAAGCAGACACATTGGCAGGAAGACGAATACATTTTCCACCACTTTCCTCTCTTAGCTTGTGGAGACTCAGAGTAAAAGTGTAAAACGCCAAGAAGCTCCCTCTGGGCACCGACGTGAAGAGCAGGAAATTGCATTGATTTAAGACGAACCTCTTTTGGCATTTTGCTTTTTCCTCGCCTAAAGGGAACACAGTTGTTCAACAGCCGCTGGTTCAGAAATGTCCAGCTAAGATGTTTTCCAATTATTGCTGACAAGCTGATGAGATAAAGGCGGGATATGAGTATTTTGAAAAAAAGTTAGATTTGATTCAGACTTGGCGACATACTCACAGATTCCACATTTAGTAGTACAATTTTGTGATGTGAAAGTCCCTCTTTCCTGCCATAAGGGCTGGGAAATTCTGCTAACTAGGGCTTAAAACAACATGGCGGAAGTATTGGAAACACCAGCAAATTTTAAGGCAGATGTCTGGAAACATTTTGGTTTCAAAAAACACAAAGGCAGCAATGAACTGGATCATCAGAGCAAAATGATATGTAATATTTGCGGCATGATAGTGAAATATTCCGGCAATACCACGTATTTCAGAAACCATCTAACAGGACACCACCCGGACGCTAAGTCTGTATTGTCTGCAAAGCAAACGCAGCTCGACACTGCATTTGGACTAACAGTAAAAAAAGCATTTTCTGACATTTGCAAAAAACAAAACAAAAAAAACCCAGACCTTTTGGGCTATAGGACAATTCAGAATGTTTTTCTATTTTATTTCTGATTGCTTCAATTATTAGTTCATTTTTAAGGTTGTCTGTTATATTTATTTTGACAAGAATTGTGACATTTGCACAACTTTTTATTTACACAGCCTGCCCTATGGTTTGATTCATTGCATTTGTGTTTTAGTCGGGTCATTTGAACTAAAAAGTACTTTATTAATGTAACTGCTTTGTGTTATTCATTCTTAATATACATATTCATATTTTAACTACAATGTTTGACTTCTTCTGAGAAGGACTTCCTTATCAAAGTAAAATTGGTGCATGATATAATGGAATTAAAAGTCAATTGAATTGTTAATTGAATCGAACCAATTCCCGAAATCCAAATCGATACCTACTGCTAACCCACAAGGGGCTGGTCGAATAAAAAAAAAATAAAAAAAAGCGAGAGAGAGAAGAAAGCATACTTCTACAAATGGTACATTTTCTGACATTATTTTGGTCAGGGTAATATTTAAAAGATAAATACAATTTGGTATTCTGTCTGAATTTCAGCATGTTCTTTACCTTTCTAATCAAAGTCTTCAAGAGCTAATTGTCAGATTTCTATAAGAGATTATTTTGAACAAAGAATCTGCTATGTGACGTGTGTCAAGATGGATTTTTTTGTCCTTCCACAATCTGCTTGGAAAACCATCAAATGTAAATTGTATTACTTATTTCAAGTGTGTGTGTGCGTGTGTGGTTAAGTTTTAAGTCTGGTAAATTGCCACTGAAACCAAATGCACAGTCTGCCTGTGGGTTTGTGAATTATAACGCGTTAGGTAACCCTATGCCTGTAAATGTTTTGTCTCCTGTTTGACTTGAATACACATCACCATTAAAATAAGAGCCACTGGCTACAAAGAAAACAAATGCTCTAAACACTACAAGGTTTAAGCATCCACCCAGCTAATGCTGATGCTCTTTGTCTTTTGAACCAACAAGTAAATCATCATGCAGGCTTAATTAGATTTTCTGCCTCCAAGCCATGGAGTTTCAATTATAACATATACAATTATCTTGCATAGAATGCAACACACTTGGGGCTCTTTCAAGTGTTAGCACATGATGGAAAGGCGGTTCTATAAAAATGTCTGGAATTTATTACTCCATAATATTCTGCTTATCTTGGGCCAAAGTAAACTGTGTGTGACGAGCTGAGTTGGTTCCTGGGCACTTGAGTAGACCCCTGCTGGTAGACATTTTAGAGTTATATTATGGTTTGAGCTTTTTCTATCTATTATGTCACAACACAAAATAAATTGTCTGAGTGAGGATCGCATGAAGTTAACTGCAAGTAACTACCTGAAAGCAGAGTGCACAATTTTCCCTCTTGTGTTCTTTCTGATTGACAGGACAAGTCCAGCGGAAAGGAAACCGAAACAATGCTAAATAAGGTTGCACTGATGAGGTTATTTGATAAATTAAATCAAAACAAGATAGGAGAAGGTGTCTGGACTGAAGGAATTTGAGAGGCAGGGACTAAGAATATGTAGAGTACTACTACTTTGTACATGGTAACTTTCATTACAACAATGCAGGTATGTTTCCATTATTACGGCATGCTTAAGAATTAAATGTGTACGTTTTATCTGACATTTAATAGAACAAGCAATTTAAAAAATATCATTCTATTTAACCAAAAAGTACTCTGTATAGTTGATACTGGCGCCAGTATTTAATCAGTCGTTACTAAAATCTCAGGATTGGTCTAATTGTTGGTCATTATGAGTACAGCACACACTATAACAGCAGTAAGCACTAACACTGATTGTTTTCACATCATTTGTGGGGCCTTTGATGTTTTAAAAATTAATAAAAATGACTGTGATTGCCATGCGGATGACTTGATTATAATAAGCCTGTCAAGGGCTGCAACATTCTTCATTTAGTTAATTAAGCCAGAGGTAGTCAAAATTACTCTCGGGTATTGCGCTCTGACTGTTAATATTATAAACAGGTTTGAGTTCTGAACATCTGGACAGGAAACTTCTTGGCGGCACATCAATACACAGATTGATACTTTAGCTAGTATTAACCTTGATAAATTACTTGATAAATGATCAAATACACAAGGTATATTGTCTTTGAAAGATTTATTTCAGTTTTTTTCTCAAGTCATTTTCCCCCATGACGCTATCTACTAGGAATACTTATCAAGTTTAAAAGTATGTGACTTTGGTTTTATGCACAGTTGTAATCTTCGATTTGTCTACATTTAAGAAGCTTGAGGAATGTCACCATTTTATGGGAGTCTTTCTTGAAGCAGCTGAGTAAGACGTAGTCCCTCATGACAGATTCTACCATATCAGTCTGCATGTCGTATTGGAACAAGCCTTGGTCGCTGTAACTCGTCAGTAGGCCCTCATTCAGCATCTGGACGGATACATTCAGTCACATCATGGGAATATTTGACTCATATTGATTGCAACATAAAGATTTGAACAGTAGTTGTCAAAATCACTGATTAATTGTTCATTTTCAATGTGCGAGGTTTCCTAACTATTATTGAGAAAAGCGAAATATTTGAAACTAGAAAAACCTCAGAGCGCAACACCGCACAAAAATGTCACAAAAAATGTATAAATTATATTGTGAAATCTTGTCTCGCTTTAGTTTTTCATTATACTGCAATTTGAATCAACAGTTAATAATTGGTATATAAAAATGCTGAAAACTGCAAGCATGATGGCTACTAATTCGCGTGTAAATGACTAGTGAAGTGTAGTTCGAGTTTCATACACATAAACATTTTTTTTAGTTTTTTACACGTATGTAACAGTTAAGACAGTTGAATCACTGAAGTTTAAAAAAAAAAAAAAACTATATGATTAAAACTCTTTGGTCTCCGGAATTTTATATGGAAAACTTCATGAGGTCAACAACCATTATCGTGAGCCAGATTGTTCTTGAAGCTTTCACTACGCAATTTACGGACTTACCTTTTTAGTGAGAACGACGACTCCATGCTCCAAACTGATAAGTTTGTCTGACATCCATTTGGTCTTATTGAGGAGCATTTCTGGAGCTCCATCATAGCGGTCCAGTGTTGTCTGTAGGTAAACCAAGGGCTCAATCCACGATTGGACCAGCATTAGCACCGAGTGGAGCAACCATTTGTCCTAGAAGACACACATGATTTACTAGACATACGAGTTACATGTTATGACAGAAAATTTATGGGTCCCTCTTAAATTGATCTGAACTCCTCACTTCATAAAATTTTAAATCATCCATACACAAGTCATGGACAAACAGTAATGTGTAAACTATACTTGTTGTGAGCTGCATTGTACTGATTCATGAAACTGATTTGTAAAACAGTTATACTAAAATAAAATAAAAAAATGCAAATAAAATCTTTATATACGTATATTTAAATCTAGATGTTTTGTCAACTGCTAAATTCATCAACTAAATTCATTGCATTAAAGTTTACCACTTACTATGAATGAGCTAACCAATCAAATTATATCATGGCTTATTACGTGTTTTTCTTAAACATAACAAAACATTATGAAATAATTACTATTTTTTTTCAAAAGTGCTAATAGCTAAATTGCCCCCCAATTCAGGACGGACTCATACTTTCCCAGCTTCTTTCATACTTCACTTGATGTTTAAAATAACAGGTCGTAGTTAAAAAAAAAAAAATGCATCAGCTTGTGCTTACAGACATTTGCTGGACTTCACCAATGGAGCTTGGAATAGGGATGGCCTTTGTAAGGCACGCATAGGCCTCCTGGTTACTTTGAAGCCGCAATGGATATGGGACAAATATGTCCTCCTGCAGATGATGCAGACACAAGGGGAGGGAGAGAAGCCACATATACGTAAAATATGGAATTTTCTTGTATTCAGCAGATATGGAATTCTCCTCTTGTTAATTGAATAAAATGGGTTGTTATGGATTTGCGAATCCTTCTAACATATACACGTGTGCTTAAGGCTAGCCCCACTCTGTGCTGCAAATATTGAATTTCTGTGTTTGCGGTACTTACAAACAAAGAACATGACTCTTCTGCGACATGTTGGATGAGCTCGGCATGCTGGATCACCCTATCCAGAAGCTTGTCCTGTGAAATAGATAAACAGTAGGGGTGGATGACCTGGTCCTGGTCCGTACACTCGAGCAGGAAACTGGTGCTGAGGAGGCAAGGCCAGGACAACAAAGCCCATAGAGCTCCCTGTATAGCTGAAAACAAACACAAACAATGCAGAAAATGTAACTGCATGCTTTTCCATGATAGAATTCAACTTTAAAAATCTTGTTTAATGTCGTTTGCCATGCTTCAAGGAAAACAGGCTTAAGCAATGTACGTATTTAGACATGACAGTGTGCGAGAATACCAGTCATTCTGTGAATTTTTCAGTCCCTGAGGTCTTCTAGGTGATGGCCTTAAGAGGTCAGTCTCTTATGTAGAGTGACCAAACCATGAATATAAGAAAAGGTCACCTCTGGCAGGGGTGGGCACATTTTTGTGCTCAAGTGCCACATTTGAGTTTTAAAATGTATGGAGGAGCCATGTCATTCGTGAACAAGTTACCCCTCCCCCCTCAAGTTCAAATGTGTTTGTAATTATTTTTCACAATACTATTTTCATGTGATTAATTGTAAGTAATCCAATGATAAATCAAAACAGATTCTAAAATAAAATAGATATTTAAAAAAATGATTTAAAAATGTTAATGATATAATTGTAAAATTGTTGATTTTAATTTGATTAAAGAAATGAAATAAACTTGCAGCCATAATTAATTTTCATTTGTATAAAAAGATAATGTTCTCATTTTAATTTAGATTATTTTCAAAAAATCTATTAAAAAAATAATGCAACAAATATTACAGGACTGGACTGTCAGTTCTTAATTATTTCCATGCGTCCCCTTAGCCATACTTTGCCCATTTTTAATGTAGGACCTACATAAATGGCATATACGTAAAGTCGAAGTGGCAACTATAGTCAGATGTGCTGGTCAATGACCTATTAAAACCAGAAATATTGAGAAACTCATTTAGACCCACACAAACTACAGTTAGAGGAAAATAAAATGTTTCTACTATGATTCAATGAGCAAAAAGAGTAAAGATGAAAACTTTTAAGTGACTTATTTGGTTTGTCTGTTTGTACATTTGTTAATGGCTACTTTCTGTCCCTTTGCGCTGCTGAGTTCGATCATGACTCAACTAAAGATTATGTGTAATCCTGTTGCTAGGCCTCTCGGGTTTCTAGGGATTAGAAAACGCTTGTGATGGGTGTCACATTGCTGGATTCTGCTTCATACAGGATGCCTATTCACAAATCTAAAATATATTCACACTTGAGGATTATTCACTTACCAGGGCCAATGTTTTCCATATTAAAAAAACCACTCCATTTCACCTTTCTTTCTTGCAGTCATTTGGCTGGAGTACATGTTTACGAGGCTATTTCTTCTTTTGAAGAAATTATGCTATAGTTTTGATTATTTTAATGGTAATTTTTTTCTTCCATCCATCTATTCTGTGCTGCTTATCATGTTCAGGGTCTTGGGTGAGTTGATATCAATCATAGCTAAATACCCGTTTTATCGTATGATTATGATGATGTACTGCATGTAACAAGTCCAATTAAATAAATGAACAATAAAAAATGATGAATGGAAAAAAAGCAGCCCTCTAAATGATTATCGTCCTCTTCAGGCAAAGAATTCCAACCTGGTCAAACGATTCTTAGCCGCTGCCCTTCAGTGCAAGTTCTAATTTTCTACAGATTAAAATTTTCTCAGTATTCTTAGACAAGTACAGGCCTTTCTGGAAACCTTGCGGTGACTCATGTTACTTGTAACTCACATCACAAACCAGTCTGGGAACAAGTCGAGATGCCCTTTAGAATAGGGCAAGCACTTAAATAAAATGCACACATAAAAGACAGTGGGTGCGTCTTCCGGCCACCCTTGCCACCGAGTCATAATAACAGAGAAAATACAGTACCCATAATTACATTTTAAAGCAATATAACAATGCATATTTACAATTTTATTTGTACTGAAGGGAGAAATAGTGTAGCTTGGGGTCAGACTGTGAAGTATGGGCAAAGAAGTAATACAACATCTTCAATATTCAGGTCTAGAGACAACCAACCTTCACAGTCCTGTATCTACTCTCTCATTTGTTACATCCACTGCAAAAAAAAAGTCGGCTTCAACAAAAGAGTTGTTTGGCTGGGATGAAGACGTTTGCTGGTTCAATTCAAACTGTAGAATTACACTTGTGCTTCTAAGAAAGGTTCTTAGAGAGAAGGAATCAAACAAAGCATTAAACATGGTACCATGCAGTGTGGCCTTAAGTAATTTTCTCTGCCATAAGCCACGAGCAGCACAATGAGCTTAAAACCATTTTGAATTGTGCACATAAGAGCCTGCTCCTAGTTTATCATTCCTGTAATTGTCAACAGCACATAACAGTGGATGGCAATGCAGTGACAGTGAAGGGAATACAAAAGGGACTCGTGTTTGCAAGACTTTGACAGGCTGATGATTTTGTCAATTAATCTGACAACAACAGAGTTGAAGAGTGCATTGCCAGCCTCCTCAAAATAGTCGAGCAGATGAGAAAGATAAAGTTGCATGATGTCTGTCTCAACAGAAAAGTAATTCACTAGCTCATGATGGCTGTGAAATTGTCATGTGTGTAAGTCCCAGTATATTTATTAAACATTTTTTGTAGGTCAAAGTAATTTGCTTCACTGGAGTTGGATAAGTTTAAGCAGACTTTGAGTTTGGGGGAAAAAAGTGCCTGTAGTGCCTTTGTCAGAAACTGATGTTATACTGCAACCTAATCGAACCTGTTTCAAATCTTGGTCGAGGGTACTACTCCTCAGACTTGAAAATTGGAAGGAGCCTTGTAATAGGTGACACTGTGCAATTTGCACTTGACATCGGCTTTTCAATGACTGGAATGTGCCACCTGGGTGAGACATCCTCTGGAAGGAGAGGTAGTGTGATGATCGCCAGTGTTATTACAGCAATCGCTACACAGTGTATCATTCGTTCATTTTTTCCAATGTAAAACTGACATTAGAAAAAAATAATGACGTGTTTTCTTCTAAAAACACGATAGAAAAAAAAACAAAGGAATTTTCGTCCATCCGTCCATTTTCTATACCGCCTATCCCCATGGGTGTCGCGGGCATGCTGGAGCATATCCCAGCAGTATCAGGCAGTAGGCGGGAGACACCCTGAACCGGTTGCCAGCCAATCGCAGGGCACACAGAGACAAACAACCATCCGCACTCACACTTAGGGGCAATTTGGAGTGCTCAATTGGCCTACCAAGCATGTTTTGGAGATGTAGGAGGAAACCAGAGTGCCCGGAGAAAACCCACGCGGGCACGGGGAGAACATGCAAACTCCACACGGGGAGGGTTGGAGGTGGATTCGAACCGGCACCCTCCTAACTGTGAGGTGGACGTGCTCACCAGTGCGCCACCGAGTCGAGGGATTTTGTTGTCTGATATTGTGCACAAGGCAGCTCAGTGGCGCACTGGGTGAGTGCGAGTGCAAATGGTTGTTTGTCTTGGTGCGCCCTGGGATTGGCTGGCAACCGGTTCAGGGTGTACCCCGCCTACTGCCCGATGACGGCTGGGATAGGCTCCAGCACACCCGCGACCCCCGTGGGGACTAAGTGGTTCAGAAAATGGATGGATGGATATTGCGCACAAATATAAAATGGGAAAAACAAAGATGACTTGGATGTTGCATTTAATTCAGATAATTTCATATGCCACACTTCAGGTGAACTGGAAGATCCTGTGAGTCAAGTGAAAGTTCCCTTCCGGTTTGGGCACGGCAGATGAAAATGTATAAAATGAAGGGTACAAATTATCTTAATTTTATATGCAACCGGAGTGGCTACTTGTCAAGGTAGTACATGTAAGTTAATGTTTAAAAAAAAAAAAAAAAGTAAGAAGAAGAAAGCACGTGGACGATAAGCAACACGAAATTAGTCTTTCTAACCCATGGCTTTAAAACTGTCTTTAAAACAGTCAGTATGTACTATATCCTGACATTTGAACCAACATGTGTTAGATTGTTCTCAGTTTCATTAATCAACCTGTCATTTGCTGTTGTTCGACCCAAATTTAGTTTTACATATGTGTCAGGAGAATACTACATCTAGGACTGCCAATGAGAGAGCTGCCACTGAGTGAGATGCTGATCCATTCAAACTATCCCCCAGGCTTAAAGTAATTAGCATCTCCCTTTGCTAAAACGCAAGACTTTCTCCTTTCAACACAATATTGCTTCTAATTGGGCGCCATTATTTTCCATTTACAAACCTTTCCCCATTGGGAACTCAGGCAGAGTACACCTGCATGTAAGAGAACAATTACAGATCCAGTACTGATGAATTCCACTTGCGTGCTCCCCTCTGAGATTTGGCAGTTGCGGTACCAGGCCGTCTTGCTTAGTGATGTCATTTTTTTGACAGGGGGATAAAGAGAGCAGCCGTGGAGACTTAAAAATCAAATTGGTCACGTCTCCTTGCCAGTCACTCCAGACAACAAATGCAGGCGCACAACCAAGGTGGTGCTTGGTGTGTCAACAATTGTGCACTTACATTCGATAGGAACTGTGACGCATGCATATATACCGACGAGGGAGGAATTAATGTGGGCAGAGGTACTTTCGATCACAACTCTGGGGAAAAAGCATTAGCTTCACCCATCTTCAAAGTAAGATTTACAAAAAAAAGAAAAAAATGCTTGGCCAGGTTTATTCCAAAAATGTTCCCGATGGTGGGAAGACAAAAGATATTTCGTCCCTGAGGCATATGTACTCCAAAGCTTTGCTTCTTTGCTTTACTCCTCATTCTAAGTACATGTTCCCCCTGAAGTGCACTTGCTCCTGCAGCTGCCTCTTAAGCTCAGGCTTTTTCAGTCTCTTTTTTGTCTTTCTTCTCCATGTATATACCTCCAATATAGCCCTGGTACTCTTTGTGCACTGCTGCATCTCTCTCCTGTTACCTTTACCTCCTGCCTTCCACACCCCAAGGCTTTTGTCTGCCCTTCTCTCCCTCGCTGCATGACTTGAACCACATTTTGGTTAGCTCAGAGCAAAGCCTGCTATTAACAGAAGCCAAGGTGGCCAGATGGCAGCTCAAAGATGGATCACATAAACTCTAAAGGTGTCTGGAGCGCCAAACCTCTATTTTTAATGTATCCTTTCCCCCTCTCTTTCTAGGGACTTGTGTTGCCATTGAAGCATGATAATAAAAAATAAACTGTGTAATAGTTTTACTTTCAACTGTCAGGTTCAAAAGCATTTTGATTTGTCATTGCCATGGCAACCCTTGATTGCTTTTCATAGTAGTAGTCTGTAATATTGGTCGAACAACCCCATACACCTCTCACGCTGTTTTAGCGCTATAATAAAAATAATGAAAACCAAGGTATAGTGCAGTGTTGAAGTGGACTGTTGCTTCTTGGTCTTGATTTCAGACAGACACAGTCACCTTGAATTATCTTTAACTCCTCCTCATAAAAGAACAACAGAAAAACAGACAATTGCCTCGCTTAGGTTAACCCTGAAGAAAAAAAAACTTTATAGCAAACTAACAAGTTCTTCAGAAAAAAAAAAAATAGACATGAAAGGTGACAAAAGTACACCCCCAGAAAATGAATGGCAAAAGTAAGATTATTATGATAAAAAAATTCTAATAAATAATTGCAATGATATTTTATTAAAAAAATATTTGAACAAATACATGAGACGTTTAGGTTTTGGAATGAAAATTGATGCAAATTATGAAACATAATTTTTTAATCCCCATTATCGCTTCCTTCGATAAAACCTTAATATATCTTGTATTAAAATATTTTAATCATCATTAGGCACAGATTATACATTAATGTTGGTACTGTACCACATTCTTTTAATATTATAACTTTAATTACAACCTTTGTCTTTCAATTTGATTTTAGTCTATTTACAACTCATCTCCTTATTTTCACTTGCCAAGTTGTCATGTATTTGCATTTTTAAAATCCATTGAGTTTTCTGTTCCTCTTGCTTCATTTGATGTGGGAAAATGTTTTATTTAAGGTTTGCATTACAATTAGGCTAGGGAAGTAAACATTAAGATGTCATCCAAAAAGCAAATGCAACTTGTCTGTTGGAATTGGAAAAATGTTCAATAGCGCATGCAGGACTGATGAGTGGCTGCAAGCCAGCGGGCTGCCCTGCGTTGACTTAACTTCCTTAATATTTGGTTGGCATGCGGCGGTGATTGTCAGGTAACATTTAGAAAAGCCTCAGTTTCTCTCTCGCTCTCTCTCGCTCTTTCAACAAGCTTACAGTTGCTCTTGACCCATCCACCGGTTTACAATGCAAATGCCATTTTTCTTTGTCCCTTTTCTTAGCAAAAGGCAATGGTTCATTGTGATGCGGAATGCGGTTCCACGGCTCAATGGGTTCTGTTTAAAATGAGATTTGAGAGAGTGAGCACGAGCGACTATGACAGAGAACCTCTATCCGCCTTGTGTCTTGATGAATAAAAGATGGGGGCTCGAGCGTTGTATAAACAACAACAGAGCATAATTAGTTCAGTTCTTTTTATTTTAGGGACTACTTACGTGACACTTCCTTTGTATAGCTCCTTTCATCACATGCGACGCTGTCTGCTTGCTGTGACATTGTTTTTTCTTACCTCTCTTTCTTGTGAATCAACGTACATCAAGCAGAATCATATTTGCATTGCCTATAGGAGTACAGTATGGCATACATTTTCTTCTATCTCCTGAGATTAACACACAGTACTCGCGCAAACACGCACACAAACTTAGTGAAGGTTAATCATGGAAAAACCTTACAGTATTTATTTAAAGAAAAAATTAACCTGGTCTTCTCGTCACCTAACTCATGCTTCTGCCTTGAAATATACAGTACACCCTTTCTCATCTTGTCCGTGGTAATTACCGTAATTCCCGGACTATCAGCCGCTTCTTTTTGCACAAGCTTTGAACCCTGCGGCTTGTCGTCCGGTGCGGCGTAGCTATGGATTTTTCATGATTTTTTGTGATGACTCATACACTTATACACTCCATAAAAAGGCTGTGGATCGCTGTTGTGCGGCACTGCTTTGCTGGGCGGAGGGATATGTGACCAGACACATTTATCAACATTGATGACAACTTGTTGCGTCACGCTTTTCTTACTTTATTTACCGGTCACATCTACTCTGGAGCTATACGTGTAGCTTATATCACATTGCCAACTTTACCGCTGTAAGTTGTCCCATTTTGTTTATTATTAGTGTGTTGCTAGTGTTCCCTGCACATTAGGTTTTATTATGGTCGTCACTGAGCTTTATACATGTTTGTATGTTTGCAGAGCTCCTTCATCTCTGTCAATAAAGGTTATGTTAATAAAACGTATGCGTCCCCAAATCTCTTTCCTTACGATATTCTTTGTGTATATTCTCTTAAAAATGGTAATTAAACGTTAGAAAACCTGCGGCTTATGGTCCAGTGCAGCTTATATATGAACAAAACAAGATTAACCCCTAAATATAGCTGGTGCAGCTTTTAATCAGGTGCGGCTTATTGTCCGGACATTACGGTAGCCAGAGGATTGCCTCTAACGTCAGGCGATGTAGTAAAGAGAATGGTCAGAACCTCACGGAGTTCTGACATGATTCCCAGTACACGTTCAGATGTACAGTAATTAGACCCATGTGCCTTAAAATACATTACCTTCAGACACTTTGCTCAAAGGTGAGGCTAGAGTCTTTCATATTATTTGACTCTCAGAAACGGCTCATTTTTAGTCAGGCTCACTTCCATTATATTCCAGGGCAATATAGAAAAAAAATCAATAAAATTTAGGGGAGGTCAAATGTCATTCAAAAAATGTTTTATTGCATCACGCTTGACTTGACCTTGATTTTGCCGATGTCGCGGTATTAGTGGAGTTAAAGTATTTCCACATTGTTGCGCTGGATAACTCGAGAGTGTCTTGCTCTCCCTGTATTTTGGTAAATTCAATTCAGGAATTAATTGACTTTTTGAATACGTACATCTCCTAGCCTTGTGTTTGTACGTAAATGAAACATGTGAAGCATGGTTATTGTAAAATTGTCAAGTAGACCCAAGTGCAAATTGCCTTGTGTGAGTGGACCAACAATTCTGATTCTCCTTGTTTTTTTGTTTTTGTTTGTTTTTTGGTTGGTGCATGTTTTGTAATTGCTGCTGTTTTCTGTGTTTATTAATTTGTGTCTGATACTTTTTGTTTGCTCTGTTATTTTATTTATTTAAAATTAGTTTGGACTTTCCATACATTTTACAAACACATTTTATGGACCGCACGCACACGCGCATGCACACGCATACGCACACACACATTTCTATGTGTACAAAATTAAAGGTGGTGGGTTTAAAGTTTGATAAAACTTGGAGAATGGAAAAAAAGGAAAATAACTATTCAAATCATCTGAAGCAGTGTGACATTTGGTCAAAGATTCTGGAAAAGCTGTTCTTTTAACACCTGAATGGAAAGTATGAGTTAACACTTGCCTCTGTTTTTTTGACCTTCTTGCTGATCTGAGATGTGCTCACATTTCCTTACCATCAGACGGTGAATACTTACATGCTCACGTCTGAAGAAGCAAGAACGCCCACCCTTTTGCTCTCCACCAACCACCTCCCGTGCCCCCCCCCCCCTCCCCTCAACCACCCACCCACCCACACACACTCATCTGCCCCCTAGTATGGACAAGTAAGAAAAAACTCTCTGGTTGCAAAAGTGAACTGAGAGTTAATTTCAGCCACAGTTAGACACATTTTACTTTTGTCCAAGTTAGATTTCCAATTCAGAATAGGTCAGAGTTTAATTTTCAAACTATTTCCTCTTGTTGTGACAGCATTTTGTGAACTATGCCTGCTGGCAGTACAACACGTGGCAAAGTAAGTTTTAGAAATAATCAGGTAAACTTCTGTCTTCTCCAGGTTTGGCGTTTGCAAATAAAAGTAACTGAAGATATGAGGGGGAAAAACATGTAGCATCATCACGTCTATTCTACGATGGCATATTAGGGTCACCTAGCAAAAAATCACAAGATGAGACGAGACGAGATTTGCAGTCATCATGGCGAGATTAAAGTCATCACGTCGAGATTTAAAGTTATCATGTCGAGATAAAATGTCATCATGACTAGATTGTAAGTTAACACGAAGAGATTAAAAGTCATTATGCCAATATTTAAAGTATTTTATAAACTGCTCCATTTTCATATCATATTTTCAGCAAAACCTCCATGTGAATTTTCTATTACCAATGTATCACCAATCTTCCTGCACATGCAAATCATTATGTTCCATAGAACAATTTAAACTCGTATCTGAAGAGCTGTTTAGATTCTTGTAAACGATAAGTCCTTCTCAAGAGGAGATTAAACGTTTACTCTCACATTTAAAAAAACAGGAAACAATCACTAGATGAAGATAAACACGTACTTCCCTAAATAAATGCTACAATGGGTATGGTAGCTTGATAATATTAATCAAATAGTATATATTTTTCCTAATGCATTGTTATATGCAGAATTGATAGCGAAATAAACAGTGTTGGATAAATTCAGTACAAACTGAATAAGGACAAGTACCCTGGACACTTGTTTTGGACAGGGAAGCACATTTTGAACATTTTCAAACTCCTAAATACTTATAACAGATTTTAAGGCCAAGGAAATAATTTTAGAGGGGTGAAAGGGTTTGCGATGGCTCCACTGAGGTCAGGTGTGGTGATGGAGAAAAACTGCTCTCATATTCCCCCCCAGCCTTGAGGTCTTGTCTCTGTATTCAGATTTGATTGACAGCTCGGGTTCACGATAGCCATTCATAATGCAGACAGGCTTGAGCAAAGACAGTGTCATGGGCAGCGTGACACATGACAACCTTGAAATAGTCAAGGCTTTGTTTGCTTAGCATAGACCCACCAGTCACTTTCCGTCTCACCTTTTCTCCTTCACTCCTTTCTCACGTCACCAACAGACATTGATCTTGCTTAAAACATGTGCTGGACACTATGAATAGTGAAGTGACCATTGAAAGGCTGAATATTACATAAAGCAAGGGCTTTTATTCCTCATAGACGCAGGTGTTAGTCATCCAAGGGAGGATGTATCTTTTGACGGCAGATAGGGTGAAGTATAGACATAGTATACATAAAGAATCGACTGTCTGGGTTTTTATAGACTTAAAAGAGGTTTTCAACACTATGGATCTTAAAATAATAATGGAAATAACAGAGCGATATGATATAAGAGTTTTGGCATATAAATGTAAAAGTTAGATGATCGAAATCTGTATGTGCAGTTAATGTAAAATTGAACCAATTGAAAATAACTCATGGAGTTCTCAAGGCTCTGTACTTTATTTTATATATCAATGATATTTGCCGTGTCTGTATTTTTTTTAAAGATCTATTTGCTGATGACACATTCTGGAGAAAATCTTGAGCAACTTCTGACTATTGTGGAAAAAGAGTAAACTTTATTGAAGTATAGGTTTAATACAAATACATTTTCTTTGAATCTAAATAAAACAAAGTTTGTAATCTTTGTCACCAAAATAAACATCAAGTCAAAATTGTCTACTTTATTAAAATAGAGTAAATAATAAAACTACTTGGTGTTGTAATTGATGCAAAGGTTTGCGGGAAATATCAGAGTAAAATATCCAAAATTATAGGTAACCTTTATAAAACAAAGGAGCCCCTAAAAAATATATTATTCAACACTTAAATACTGTTCTTTATTACTGCCATGCCTAACATTGTGTGAAGTTAAGGGGTAATACATATAGAATTCCCCTTTTTTTTTCATATATATAGCATGTATCTTTGAAATACTTAAGAAGCCATGCTTATGCTACATATCGGTACGATAACAATATATCGCTAAGCCTGAGCCCAAGGCACGAAAAGGCACATGAAAAAAAGACTTGCGCTCGAATAGTTTTAGTTTCATTTTTTATTTGGAAAAAAAATGGCTTTAAATGGATTCTATTCAGATAGAAGGTTTCACTGAATTAGTCTGACAGGTGATAGTTCCAGGGTGTACCTAGCTTTTCACATTGCCACCAGGTATATGCTCCAGCTTCCCATCATCATGAACCAGGTAATTGTTTGCACATGCGGGCATTGTTTTCCAAGACTGAATGACAAATATATAACCATGCATCTATATTATAAACACTGTGTAACTGTAACCCAGTTTTTCAACCACACTATAATCAGCTTCACAGTGCAGGGCGTATTTTGTAGGACAGGTTACCACTGTTATTAACATAATTAATATCTTGTCGCCATCACCTCATCCCCAGCTCTCACTTAAAAATCTTGGACATTTTTCTTTGTGATAACTGTTCTGTTGGCTGCAGGTCACCAAGTCTCAATGTCAAAATGAACTTCTTTGTCTGACATTGCCCATTCAAAGTGCCATTTGCAGGAAAAGGTAGCAATCACATTTCATCTATTCATAGAATTATCCGACTTGGAGTGCGATGAAGGAGAATAGGATTTGAAGATAGCATCATTTTTATTATGCTGTGTATTTGTTTCAAAGACCACCATGGAAGTGTTAACGAACTGTACGTTTGCAGGAATTCAGTACAATGAACTTGCACTAGTGAACATGAACCATCAGTGAAACACCTAAGGTCATTATTAATGCGAAAATGACAATGAAAACAGGCTGTTTTTAAGATTTATATAAAAAAAAATTGTATTCAAGAGGGATGATGGTGCTCTTTTTGAGACACACGGACCATTTTGCTATTAAGTTAATGGGGCATCTCAGTCTGTCTTTGATGCAGCATATTTCTCCAGATAACAATACAGACATTACACACGGTATGTAAATTATCCAACAATGGTATAAAAAGGGTCACAGTGATTTGAAAGTGATCCCTTTGATTGAAATGCATAAATAAATCCCTGAGGGCTGCAATAAAGCCTATGAAACAAACAAGCCGTTGTTCTCTGTAATGCCACAAGGTGGTGCTAAATTCATGCACTCACCGAATCCATTATTGGTATCACTTTGTTGGAGAAAGAGTTGAGTAGGTTAAGAGTCTGGCACATTTACTGTAATATGAAGGTAATTTCAGGTAATTCTATATATCTTAGATGCATTGTAGTGATATTGTAAATTGAAAAAAGAATGAACTGAATAACATAGTAATAAAAGCCTCAATGTGTTTTGCAACAAATATCCATTGATGGTTTTCTTCTCAATGGTGGAATTTAAAATCAGTGTTATTGAATTAAAAAAACATTGATTTTCTTCAACATACTCATGCCCTCGTGGTAAAACATGCAGGTATTGACTAAACAAATGGATTCAGATCAATAAAAGGAAACTTAACCTTTTTTTATTTATTCCCACACTACGGGGGGGAATGTTGAACTTTATGAAGAAAACAACTCAAAGCTGAAGAGAGAGGCTCTGTCTGAATCGAAGGTTTCCGGTACACCACTCCGGAATTGGTGCATACCTGAGCTCTTACATAGCGTATGACTGTCAGGTAGAGGAAAATTAATTAGCACATGGAAAAAGGTTAGAGACACATAATGAAAGTTATAGGCCATGTCACTTCCATCATCATTTCCCCTGCTCTTCTATGACTTTTAACCCGCTTAGTCAGGTGTGAAATGGGCGCTAGAAAGTGCCACCATCATACGTAGTCACCAACAGGCTTCACACATGGCTGATCAAGGCACTTGAACTAATGGTGGGTGGATGGTGCACGCTGATGAGCAGCGCTTTGGCCTCATCATTCTATGGTACGTCATTCAAGAACATAAAGGCATCAGTTGCTCAAAAAAAGGAAAACGTTTTATGCCATTAAAAGTTATGCAATACAGTGGTGCCTTGCAGCACTACTTTACATTATTTTGTTTTGTGAGCATGCTCTGAACTCAAACCACATCTCAAATAATATTTACCAATTAAGGGAACTATTAAGGGAAACACCATTAATTTGGTCCAGCTTTCCCCCCCAAAAAAAGAAAAAAACAAGTACCGTATTTTTCGGACTATAAGGCGCACCTAAAAACCTAAGATTTTCTCAAAAGCCGACAGTGCGCCTTATAGTCAGGTGCGCCTTATATATGGACCAAATTCCTAAATTTAAACTGGCCCGAAGCATTGTCATGAAATCAATCATAAGTGGCCCGCTGAAGACTATGAATCATGAATCAAAAACACTATGGATCATTATTTTGTGATCATAAAGTAATTTGTTGTGTCTGAAGTTGAAATAAAAAAGATAAAATGGAGAATGATTTGATTTGGATTAAAAATCTGACATGATGCATTAATGGTGCGCCTTATAGTCTGGTGCGCCTTATATAAGGACACAGTTTTAAAATGGGCCATTCATTGAAGGTGCGCCTTATAGTCCGGAAAATACGGTATACAATGTGGTAGTGATGGGAAAATGAAGCTTCACGAACCATTCGTTATATTGTTAGATTCCCCAGATGGCGTACACCAACATTGGGCTCAAGGTAATGATGTTAAAATTAAGCTTCCTCAAACTGGCACTTTCTATTCAACATTAGGCTGAAAGCTCACTGACTTGCCATTTCTTGAACCCATTTCTTTAAACCAACAGTAACTTCTAGAGAAGCAAAAAATCAGTTCCCTGAGGTCCATGAAGCAAATTTGAAGCTTTATTGCAGCACTATTGGTACAAATCCTATAACCTTTACGTGAGACATAGTTGCGGGAATTTACAGTACGTGTGCAACTAAAAACATGCAATGTGAAAGGAGTCTGTGTTTACTGGGGAACACCGGGCAAAGAACATACCAGAACGTATTTGTTGGCCGATGAAATTATATTCCGAGCACTGTGCAGCAAGTTAGGTTTCAATTGTGTATGGTAATTGAGAATGTGTGTGTGTGTATATATAGTGATTTTGATTATATGTTGTGTCAGCATTTGTGTGCCCATAATCTCTGATCCATTTCCCATTGTGCACAGCAAACAATGCAATAGGATGTAATAATGAGGGCTTGTTCACACGTCTATTTAACTAACAAGGGTTGTCTTGTGCTGTGTAGCATCGGCTGCCTTAATTGGGCCGCTTGTAGCAACCTGCACAATTTATGGAAAATCCCCTGAATAAACATCTTCAAGCAAGCAAAAAATAAATAGGAAAAGACTGAGAAAGTATGCAAACACATACAGAATGGGATGGTTTTACACAATATACGTGGTATGCCTCCTATAGCCTTGTCAGAGCGTGACTTGTATTTTCTCAGCAAAGTATATGCATAGTTGAATGAAGGTGCTCATTTAAAGAAGCTAGTAGAAAGAAAGAAATGAAACCCCACTCACGAATAAATACAAAATGCACGCACGCACACGCACACATTTGCTGCTATTTATTTTTGACATTTGAAATAACAGATTTGAAAGTTAATGAAAACCATGCTGTGGTCATGTTTGAACATGGTAGTTCCATTTTGTAGTCTTATTTTGGATTTCTTTATTAGCGGGGGCAGTGCTGATGAGGGAATTGCCTTGTTGGCCAGCTCTCAACAGAACAATGGTAATAGCGTTTTGTTTTGAGTACAGTATATACACTATTTAATTTGATATATTTTAATAAACCTAAAGACAACCATGGCCAAACTCCACAATATACAGTAAACAAACCTATTATATGCTCATCCAGTTTTATACCTTTTTTACAACAATTAGAGTCAGATTAAAATGTAGTATATCTGTACATGAGGGGTGCCAATTTTTATTTGTTCGTGACCATGCTCATAACATCTCTAAACAGCGCATATCTCAATTCATCTTTTCCCATTGAAATGAATGGAAATGTTATTTTTTTGTTCAGGATAAAATAACAAAAAATATTGTAATGTATATTTAATGAGAATTTCTCCAGAATTTTATAAAAAAAAAAAATAAAAAAAAACAATTACATGGAATTTAAAAGATAAAATAAAGATTTTCTTTGTCACACTGCATCATTTGAATGATTATTGTACCGTTCCTTCTAATGTGCTCATCCGGCCACTTTGGCGCAATATAAGACGGAAAAATAATGTTCATTGCCTTCACTCAGTTCCACTCAGCTCATCAGTATGACACTAATAATAGTCATTGTCCCGCAAAGAAGGAAGAATATATGCCTGTGAATAATGTTTATATCATCTGTCTGCTTCTGGACCGTTTGTTTCCCATGTCGCTTAAGGGGTATAGCGCCACAACATAAACATACAAGCATAACAACTGAAAGGCTACGCATGTGGTTGTTTTAATTCTCTTTGCTTTATACTTAGTTTGACAGTAACCTTCAATGTTGGCTGAAAAAACACAAGTAATGTAAATAAAATAAAAAATAAAGAACTGTGGCAGAGGACGGGGCAGGAAGAGGTCAGGCAGACGATACAAGAGCGAGCAGGGTTGATAGGGTACAAAAGAAGAAGAGACAACAACAGCATAGGTAGGCGTACTCTTGCAATCCTCAAGGCTAATGTCAGACTGGCTGGCTAACCCATACATGAAGAAGGATAAAGGAGTAAGAGTTGAGGCAGATCAGCATTGCATGGGGAAGGGTGTATGCGATGGTGGCACATCACGTTGGACCAATGTTCCATACAACGAAAATATAAACTTCAAGTGAGGGTTGCAATAATAAGCTTGAAGCTTCAAATGTTATTTGAATTTTATGCATGTCAAATATACCTTACAGTTTGTAATGCAATACAATGCAAAAAAATAATAATAATGTTGTTCTTAACAACATTTTGGACATCCAATTACCAGTGTTTTCAAGTGTTTAATAAATTGTAGAGATATTTTCCATAACACCGGCTAGCCCCTAATTGACTCCGATTTTGAAGCCTTGTTTTCATCCTTCAAAAGAGTATTGAACAAATTTATGCTCCTGCATCATAAATATGTAAAAAAAAAAAGTTGATTTCCCTAGAGTTCATCCTTTGCAGTTTTCTGCAAAAAAGTATTTCCCAATAAGCTGACATGCTAAAATACAGAGATTTCCTACAATTCTTTTTTTTTTTTTTTTCCAGAAAAATCAAAATGTCTCCAAGAGCGAGGATTCGGTCCTCCACTGCAGTCATAATTTTTTACTCATATTTTTGCCCTGCCTTGTTCAAAAAGGCCCCATCCATCATAGGGGCATCTCAGGATTCAACGTGGTTCTCCAAATCAATGGCTCATTGACTCCCCCAGCAGCAAACATGGACACACGTCCATCTCGTTGACAGCTACAAAAAAGAACCAGGAATACAAATTGGGCTCACTGTCTGGCTGAGAGGGCGAGTGAGCGGATCATTGACAATCATGACAGAAATCCATCTCTGAGGCTTGAATCTTCCTTTATACAAGTGTCACCCTGAGGTCCCCATACGCCCCGAGTCCCTGACTATATGAATTTAGACATGCTTGTAATAGAAATTTTGTGTTACTGAGTTCCGACGTGCAGGCGCTTCAGAGTCCATCACATGTACTAATTGGAGACGGACTGGGCTGCAAGTGGCTTTGCTGTTTATTGATTATAAAATAGAGCCCAATTGATATTTTGCCAATTGGCACACCAGAAATGCAAACTTGCTAATCACAGCACATAAGAGAGCTTTACACTTTTCCTGACATTCAAGGTTTTAGTGTTATAGTTTTAAGATTTGGGGGCGGTTATTGTTCTTTTAGAAGGCAATTGGTGGCTCAATGGTTTAGTGGTGAGCAGGTCTGACTTCAATTTTCCAAAGTGACACGTTTGTGTGGAGATTGCGTGCATGAGGATTTTCTCTGGGTAGCCCAGCTTCCACTCATATCCCCACAACACGCTTTTTAGGATCTTCTTTCTCTTTTGGTTTGTTTCAGAAATTTTGAACATGTTCAGCAGTTAAAACTGTTTGCAAATTTCTGGCGAATGTATTTGCGCTCTTAAATGAACCTTGTCGAAAAGCCAACATTTGCTCCCTTCGCAAACATTCCCATATCAGCTTTAGATTAACTGTAGAGGCTAGAATGAGTAAGTACAGCATTTGAACGATTAAATATTTTCTGTAGTCGACAATAATGTGTTGAAAGTTGAGCTGAAGTTGGTTAATCAAATGACATCATTGACATTTTTTGAAATGTAGTGCTCCCTAAACATTTTTGCCCTACCGACCAGTAGCATGTAAAGACATACCATATTTTCAAAAATAGGTATAGAAACAAATACAAACTGATTCCAAACACAACTTGCTAATTTTAAATTTGTAGTCTCTGTAATCACCACACTTTGAAACATCATTAAATTTGTCAAATCTGCAGAAAGTGGTAAATTGGTGCTGAGCTGTCAATCAATCATAACAAAATATTGACTGTATTGAGGCACTGGCTTTTAATGAGGGTCGGGTCATGTCTCATGAATCAACAGGCTGTATCGAACGTCAATCCATAACATTCTTTGACTCTAATAACAAGCGTGTTAGAATTATCTCTTGCAAACTCCACACAGGAAGAAACCTGTTTCTTTTAATATACTCTGAAGCGAAATGCATTGCGGTAGAGTATCAAGCCGATCAAAAATATAGCATGCACATAAAAATGGCAAAAAGGGGCAGGTATCAAAATCCCCCTCTCGATGTGCGGGTGGCCAGGGAGTGAATGGCCTTTATGTATCTCCGACCCTGAATCTCGAAAATGAGTTCAGTGGTGAGCCAACACTGACAGGCAGCCAAACTCCTGTTTCTTCTACGCCCATGACTCATTAAAGCTGCTTTACGGAGCAGTCATAGTGGAGCTTTATCTTATCGCACAGCCACAAATTAGTTGAGACATAATCAACAGTGCCTCTCCTACTGTAACCACATAATACTACAAAATAATGGTCTCAAATGTGCCTTAATGGACATAATTCCCCCCTAATCAATTATTCAACAAAATGGTTTGTAGGCTCATCTCTTTACAATACACCGGGAGCTCTTTTTTTTTGTAATTGTATTGTTGTGTACATCATCGAGCACAACTCCAAACTTTTCTGTCTAAGCCTAAATTTGTATTCTAAAAGTCTAATCCTTTGAGCCAACAACAAACGCACACATTTTGGAGTGCCATATTACCCAATCAGTGCTAACAGACTGAACACTAACGGCGTCCTTGGAGAAAACAAAACCTGCGTGTCTGAATCCAAACTGTCAGTTGAACGATGCCACAAATTAAAATGAAAGAAAATGTGGTGAAGCTTGGGCAAAGTTTCAGACACAGAGGCTTTTTCACCATCAATGTCACATCTTTGCACCCAGTCATAGTAGAATTATTTGACTCCACCCATCTTACTCAACCAAGCTTTAAAAACATCAATGCCTTTTCTTCTTATTAAACTTCTTCCAGCAGTGTCTCACAATACCATAACACCAAAAGATCAGCTGGTCCCTTATCTTCCTGGGGTGAAAGCCTTGAATTTGACAAGAGACAGGAGTCAGTGATGAGACCCGCTGGCAGGGGGTTACAGTGGGTGGGCGTCCAGCGAACTAAAAAGATGGACACCTAAAAGAGTTTGGCAGAATCTGTCTCAGTGGCCTTCTGGGACTTCAAATTGAAAATTCATGAAAAAGAAAACCAGGCATGGGACCACCTCTAGTGTACGCTTGTGTTCTGCAGAAGAAAGGAATCCCTGGACAAGTTCAACAGGGGAAAAACATGAGTAGGCAGCTAGAGGGATTTACTGTGCGTGTGTGTGTGTGTGTGTGTGTGTGTGTGTGTGCGTGCGCGCGCATGCGTATTTATGTAACACACACACAATACGTGCGTGGGCGTCTCTGCACATGTATGTATCTACTAGTCATGACTACCACAGTGCCTTTGCCAAACCTATTTTTTAATTGACCAAAGTGAATATAAAATGACATTGGCATAAATTATTCTCACTGGATTATTCTCATCCAAAACACTGAAAATAAAACATTCGCGGTGGAGCTGTAGCATATTCAACCCTGACATGATGGCCAGACAAGCCCTATCTATTTAAAACAAATAAAATATATTTATATTTTTATAACAAATATATATTATATTATATATATTTAATATATATATACTATATTATATAATACATATTTTAGAATATAACATTCTAAACTTTTCCTCATAACCTTACAATTTTATTCTCATTATGTAGGCTACATAGTAGTTTGGTTTTCATATACGTACGTCTTTACAGAACGCTTTACATAATCTTGAATAGTTTTCCTTACCGGTTGCTCAAAACGATATCAGGGACTAAGTCAACAATGTCCTGTCAGTGTCATAGAATTCAAATGAATGAGCTGCTGAGAGGGTGTGAATAGCAAATTCAGATAATTCCTTTATATTCATGCACTGCTGTTGCCTGTGTTCACGATGCTGTGTGATGGCAGACTGCAAATAACAGCGGTGTTTGGTGCCCATATGTGATTCATATTCTGAAGGGCATTATGTATAAATGTGCATGAGTAATAGAAAGAGCCCTTCTGTGATGCAAGAAGCTTGCATGACACTTGATGGTTTCTGGGCATCTCGGCATGGTCAATTTTTAACAGAGGAGAGAATTTAAACAGAATGACGTGTCAACTTTTGACCTCAAATACCTCAAGCATCTTGCAGATCAGTAAAGAATTCAGAGAACACTCCCGCTCACAAATAACCATTGAAAGTTTTGAGACTGAAGCGAACAAAGTATGTGACAGAGAAAGTCTAGCGCAACGTGTAGGAGATACTGATTGGTTTACCACTTAACAATTGTAAGTGTCGCAGCTCGGTCCTCCATGACGTCCATGGATGTCGACATACTGTGTCTCTATGCCTTCCACTTTGTGTTTATTTGCCACCTGGCTGGTACATTGAACTCACTGTATACCAGTTACTCAACTATTGTGTATATATTATATAAAATACAAAAAAATATATTTTTCCAAGTTGGCAGGAGAGCATTGTAATTTAAACCAACATGAGTACTGTAAGTCAATTACTGGCATTTTGAAATCATTTTCGATAATAAATTGTTCCAGCCCAATTTGAGGTTAAAAGAAAAAAATAACTTTGTTGAGTCCACTCCGAGGTTACTATGTCAACAACAAGTTTGAGATCATTTTTCATATTGTGTACCATTGCAAAGATTGCTTTAAGGTCAAGCAACAAATGCCTGGTATTTACTGTATATAAAATAACCTGACCTTCACGTGTAAGGCATACAAATGCCCTTGGTCAAAAGTAATGTTAAGAAATATAAAATAGCCTCAACATTTTCTTGATGGTCTGGAGCAGGTCTCACCAGGTGTGCATCTGGGCAAGAATAACATGTTGCCCTGAGGTGAGACATTCCTCTATTCTCCTACTCCCCATGCATTAAAAATATGGCGTGATGTCTGTCTCGGTTGCTACAAGCCCTACAAGAGCTCGCTATATTCCCAAAGGTACTTGACTGCCAAAATGCATTAACTACTACAAAAGATGAAATAATTAAATGAGGTGGTGACATAGTTTGGCGAGAAGACAGCGCAGATTGATTAAAACTTTATCACCAGGCTCTGTAGGAAAGTTTCCTAAACCATTACTTAGCATCGTATTAATAGTGAGGTCTGTTTTGAAAGGACACTGGAAGAGGGGCACATAATTAAAAAACGAATTATTCTCTTTTCAGAATTGTAGTTTTCCAATGAGCCGAGAACAAGTGTACTCTTCTCTCTTACTGGCCTCTTGCATTTCTCCAGGGGAAACATGCAAATATTTTGGGCTGGGGAATTGTGGCTTGCATTAATTTACCACCCAGTGTCTTTTTGTGTGCGTTTGGCAACCTTTTTTGAAATCTCTCTAATAAGTGTGTGTATAGTTTATGTAAAATTATAATAAAAATAATAACAATACATAAATTCATTGTCACCACACTTTACTGGCAAAGCGCGACACTTGCTATCATATCAAATAATGAGAAGAATGACATTTTTGCACACAGTTATTACATTGCACAAGCTATAACTGACTATAATTAGTTTACATCCAATTAATATTGTTATTCTAACTGATTTTAATTCAGGCTGATTAGTAATTTGTGTAACTTTTTATTTTATAACCCGCTCACCTTGGTCAGCGTTGTACTTTTGTTGAAGTTATATATTATTTTTTGTTCCTCACATCGTGGCGCTCCTTTGTTCAAATAAAGTGTCAAATTGTTCTGCTTGTTTGCTTTGTGTTTCAAGATTTGGCAGTAAAAAGAATTGAATTAAAGAATTGCCTCCAACTGAATAATGTTTTTAAGTAATACCCCAAAGCAAGCAAAACATGGCATGCTTTTTAGAATGTTTTCTCTTTCTCTCATGTCAACTAAGGCAAACAAAGAGCCAGTCAAAGGACTGGCATTGCAATCATTGCAATGTCCTACTCTATGAGAATGCCTTTTGTCTTGGAAAGTGTGAAGGTCATATCTCATTGTCACTGACTCATTGTTGGGGGTATTGGCTGTCATTCTGTTATTTAAACATGTTACCTAAGTGATGAAATTCACTTTTTGAAAGTTTTATGACGAACGAATGTTTGGATGATGAATATTAAAAATGAACATTTTATTTACATTGTTTGGTTAATTGATGACTTGATTGTCCTTAGTAAATGGTTGTTGGTCCTGTGAATAGCTGGCCATCAGTCATAAGTGTACATGCGCTAAGTCAGCTAGGATCGATTCCAGCACACCTGCGACCCTCGCAAGACAAAGCATAATGCATGGATATAAAATTTGGCTTTCTGAGAAACTACTGAGTTGCACTGCAGCATTCATTCCTTTTGCTATTCGTTACAGGCAACAATCACTGATATGTACTTATGTACACTTAATTGATTTTAGTGTGTGTGTGTGGAGCAAAGTAGGGGGCTAATTATCTGCACACAATGAGGCAGGCATTCCTCAGGACAAAGAGAACAGGGGAAGCACATACTGTAGATTACAAGGTCGGACAGGGGGAGATGAGGCGCGTTGGCACGCGCACACAAACACACGCACACATAACGTGCACATCAGACACCCGCTATTTCCTCCTCTTGCAGATTTGTCAAATCCGACTCCGCCCCGCTGGCTCACAGCCGCCTGCGCTCCCAAATCCCTCACTATTCCCAAATTGCTTGTCAAAAGGACGAAATTAGAAAATAAAACTGTGCAGCTGACAAACAAGATTACATGCTGTTTGCACCTGGTTCTGGCAATTAAAGCTCTGATGACAAGCAAGGATGGCCTCCTAATGTGGTGTCTCAAGGCTCATAAACCTTTTTGCGACAACACTGTGGCCCACATGCCATTGTAGCAACACTGGCAGCCGCCTCGCCTGCCATTCTTTGGCCCTTTGTGCTGTCACATTGTGTTGAGAGCATGTCTGGGGAGGCTTGGATGAGACATCACTAATTAAGACTATGGTAACAAGTGTCCCTCAACTGAGTAATTGGACACAAAAAAATCGAAATTTTTTAGATCTACTGTAGTATGCATATCAACATATCACCACTTTCCAACGCCAACATAGTCTCTTTTATGGGGGTTCTCATGCTTTTTGCTCAAAACATTTGTACCGTAGTTTTTGGACTATAAGTCGCTCCGGAGTATAAGTCGCACCAGCCATAAAATGCCCCAAAATGTGAAAAAAACCCATATATAAGTCGCTCCGGGGTATAAGTCGCATTTTGGGGGGCAATTTATTCGACAAAATCCAACACCAAGAACAGACATGAACGAGCAACAACAGGCTAAACGATACGGTATGCTAACGTGACAAACACAAACGAGGAGCTGAGAACGGGCCTGACGTAACATTCAGTTATTAAAAAAAACCTATTACATAAATAACACGTTTATAAAACCATCTGTGTCACTCCAATTCATTAAATCCATCGATCGTCCTTTGTCAAAAATGCCGTGTGCCGCGCCGCAGTTCAAATTATTCCACAGGCCCATACAACGATATATAAACTATATTTTAAATAACTATCACATAAACAACAATATTATCAAACCATTTGTGTCACTCCAAATCATTAAATCCATCGATCAAATTTCTCGTCCTTTGTCATCCTGGTGACAGAGGACATGTCCAGAGGATATGGCGCTTTAAAGTGTTACTTTATTTGATTTTTTCTCTCTATTTTTCATGTTTTGAATATGTTCAAGATAAAGATATCAAAGCATGTGAAGTGATCAACTATACTAAAAATAACATTTGAAGTGGTCAACTATATTTGTAAGTAAGTGATGTGTTAATGATCAAGTAAAAATTCGTGAAAAAAAACATAAGTCGCTCCTGAGTATAAGTCGCCCCCCCCAACCAAACTATGAAAAAAAACCGCGACTTATAGTCCGAAAATTACGGTACATGCTTTTTATAAAAAAAAATTTCCACCACAGTTTTAAACCAAATGAAATGACTCTTTTGAGGGGAAAAATCTACAAGAAATGGAAGGAATCATAACAAGTGAATAAACCCAAGTACAATTGAAGGGTGGAACAGTTGCTATCCCCAGACGCAAAAATCTCTAATAATTGAGAGTCTGTTGCTGCTGTGACTTTGCTTTTTCATTTTTCTTACCGTGCTTACATGCTTTGCTTGGTGCTATTGGTTTTGTTAGCAAGATAGCTCACTTGAGCTCAGTATGAACGTTTTAATGTCCATATGAGAACAAACACATCTATGAGCTGAACACCGTACGGGGAATATTAATAGATATACTGAGATGTATTGAGATTTGTTGTCCTATTACATTCATACAAATTACAGGTGTCTTTTAGCAGGCAGAAAATATCACAAATAAGCATATAGTGAGCAGCTTCAAAATACGCTAATATGGCTCTCTGTGGATTCTGTACAAAGTGTTCAAACTACTAATGAGCATCTTCCAGTGCTCAAGGGAATTTTCCAACAGCCAACATACAAAT
Organism: Syngnathus acus; assembly: GCF_901709675.1. Taxonomy (NCBI): domain Eukaryota; kingdom Metazoa; phylum Chordata; class Actinopteri; order Syngnathiformes; family Syngnathidae; genus Syngnathus; species Syngnathus acus. The sequence continues at coordinate 7,711,766 of NC_051098.1, read as the reverse complement.
AAGACTGTTTAAAAAGTAGCACCGACATAGACGCTTTCTTCTTTCTACTTGCTTATTTGTGCTAGAAAAATAAAATTGACCCTTTGTGGATACAGGCGCCACATAATTATTTTAAGAGGGTTGTTGACATGAGAAGTAAGAACATGTAGTTTTCCTTACAAGTCAACCCTCCCATATCACTAATAGTACTCAGACTATGAGCTTATTATTCACCAATATTTTTTCTTTAAGTTTGTCATAAACTTGATTTGAAAATTCTACATTTGTAGTTGGGTTGCACTGACAGGTTAAGGCAATTAAACAACCCCATTTCTTTTGTCCATATTGTGTGCCCTTTCAAGAAGAAAATGCATAGGGATAAGAGAACCAAACAACAACACCAGGTGTTCCTTAGTGGTTCCGACTAAAATAATCTTTGCCCACTGATTTACAGTAAAACCATGAAGTCAAGCAGTGCACATCTGCTGCAGCGCCACAACGGACTTTGACCTGCATTTCGGTTAATATACTGAATTACATATTATATTATTTTTGCTGCACCACATAAACGGGCGTTGGAGGAGAGCTTGAGTATCTTGAGAGGCTGTTCTTCAACCCACGCATACATTTTAATGACAGTTATCTATGCATTACTTTGCTTATATGGTATTAGGTCGGTCACTCATGTAAACGATTTGTCAAACTCTGCATGACAGTTGATTTTTGGCACGTCATTCACTATGTGGGGGGCCACTTGTTAGCATTGCTTGTTAATGTCTGTATCCTTGGCTTTCTTTTACAGATTAACATCAACAGTGTCACACTTTAAATGGAGCTTAACCCTTCCCAGGAGCAGTCACTATTCCTCTTTTCTGTTGGTGCGATGTGCCCGTCCTGGCTTGGTTGTTCCCGGTGATTTTCTGTCTTCGTCGGGAAGAAAGCTAAAGTGCCATGGGCTTCATCATGACAGATGGAGGCAGCTTTGCGACTCCCAGGGACTGACAAGCCCCTTCTGGCCCCAGCTGATTGAGAGTCTAAATACCGTCAGCTCACCCACATCAGGCGAGTATTTTTTTTGCTTTTGTGGTGCTGTTGTCTCAAGCCGCTCCCATGTGGCTCACTCGCAGTGACGGCAATGTCACATCTTGACAGCATGTCATTTGCAGCCAGCACTGATGCCACTAAGTTTTGATGCATGGCATTTTTATGAAAGTAGTCAAGACAAGCACAGGTATGCATAACAATAAGGATGAACAGTCAATAGTTCAGGTAGTATTAATTTATTACTATTAACATATTTGGGAATACAGCATGTGTTTGTTTCTACTAGTGCAGTTTTGTATCAGCACCTTCTAAATGTTTCATGTTTGTATGTTGCTTTTACACACTGTTGCTTATTTTTGTCAAAACACAATATAATACAATACAGATTTATATATATAACCCAGAATTGGGGTTGTGCTCCCTTCCACGAGCTCCAGTTAGGAGGCGAGTAGCAGCAACTGGAGACCCCTCAGGCAAGGCTTGCTGACTCCAAAATAAAAAGCATTACAGTAGTCTAGCAAGATGTAACATGCATGGATTACTGTGCTGTTGAGATAATTTCCATTTTCTTTTGATTTGAAATTTAAGGAAATTCAGTGTCATCCAGGCTTTGATTTCCTCTAGGCATAACAAGAGCGGTCATAATGATTCTTTGTGCTCAGCGGGACATAGACCTGACTGATACTTGGGTTCTGGTCACGTGTGCCAGGGTCTCTATCTCAAATTCTCGGGCCAAATTTCAGGCTCAGTATGTGCCGCCTGTCTTTTTGTCTTTACATAACGTACCACCTTCTTTGCCTGATGCTTGACGAGTAATTTATGCCATAATTGATATCGTAACATGACAGCTGAGGCTCGAGTGCTAAGTTAAGCAAGTGTGAACCATTTTGATTGAAATGGAGAGCATATAATCTTCAGTATATTGCGTGTTGAAATAAACACGTGCAATAGTTACAGAATAGAACACAGCATACAAAAAAATATACCATCAGTGAACATACGGTGCATAGTTACCATCATATTTCTACAATTCACAAGAACGCAACTATGAAAGTACAAAACAAATCTCTTCAAACTAAGCAAGCCCAAGGTTTCCCAGAATCATTGTTTTCGCTCGAACAATATTAAAGTATCTCCAAAATAGATGCACTCTGCCTTTCTACCTCCGGGCAATTATCTGGCACAGTAATTGACAGATGAAGCAGCAAAGAAAAATGAAATCAATATTCACGTATGCGCTCTTGGTCTATTTCAAAACTGCTTCGAAAGATGCAGAGATGACCGCACTGTGTAAGCAGATAACTGCAAGGGTGAATTTAAAGTGGTATGAGGAGAATTTATGACATGTATTATGTTTGGATGATTTTTTTTTTCTCTCGCCCCAGTGCCTTTACTCAGTAATAATCTGACGCAATTGTCCAACTGAGATGTGTAGAGAGGTGCAATTTAACTTGAACTACAGTACAGAATTAGAATGTTAAATACTAGATACAGGATTACATTACACCCTTTGATTTGATCCATCACTCATCTGCAACTACTTTTTAAAACTAAGAAGGTAAAAAAAATAGTGAACTTTGATTGTTACTTGAGTCATTGTCGTCTCCAGTGTTTTATTGTTCCAGCTATTTTTGTAATCTCACGAACATAAACAGCCAAAGACAGGAGAGTGCAGAGGGAGGATTTAAATAACCTGTTAGAAATTGTAATCTAACAAGAGAAGGACAGCAAAAAAACATTTTCCACTAAATTGACCTTGGACATTCACTACTTATACCGTATTGAACCAAGCTTTTATTGAAACCCTTTTTGGTTGTTTATTTTGTTGGGAGTACTATGCACGTCTTTGATTTCTATGAACCTTTGTAGACAGGTGGAAAATGAGCATAGCAAGAATCTAAAAATCCAAGTTAAGTTTACATTGGGATTGGGGACTTTATCTTTACTTACTGATATAAACCTGACATTATTTATTAAATGATTATTATAACAATTCATTGATTAATCTATAAAGATGAGGGTACACAGTTTTTCTAATTTTACCAGCTGGTAAATTCCGAATGGCCGCTACATGAAGCTGAGCACACAGTAAAGTAAAGCATCACATTAGTTTACTTTGTAAACTCACATCAAGATCCTTCAATCAAGCATCCTTGAAAAGTCATTATCTGTTGAAACTATTTTCATTTTCCACTTGGCACTTTCGGTGGTTATATTTATTTCAGAACAACCCTTGAGATTTGGCAAATTGCCATCACATGTTTTTTACATTTTGTGTGTGCAGTACAATGTAACAATGCTAAAGTCGTGCTCTCGGGAATCCTTTGTTAATATGAGACTACAAGCTTTGCACCTTGGCGCAAGTCTTTCGAGTTATAGTTGGACAGTGCAGCACACTGCTGAACATGATTCACTTTTCATTTTTCTGCAATGACCTCTTGTAGCTCTGAGGCATTATGTTCTGCACATTGAGCACACAAGCAGATGTCGTAAGCAAAGCATTAATGCACACAGTGAACTCAGCTCCACTAAATTATCTGTCTTCTACATGCTTACTTCCACTCACTGTAATTACTGTAAAGGGCATGTATTGCAGAGCGGAGCTTTAAGGTCCTTTTATTTTATAGAAGATCAAGGCGATTATAAGAAGATTGTAGAAAAAAAGGATGAGCGAGAAATGGAACCATTCTTATCAGCACAATTTTCAAGACATATTCAGTATGCTTCACTGGAAGCATTTTAGTCTTCTGCCATTGTTGGGACCGTTGTTACAGTTGAGTAGGTTGCATATATACATACTGTACATTTGACATTGAGCAAACATGCATTTTTAATTCTAAAGTCCCAGGAGTGATCTACCCCAAGCAGGCTAAACAGGCAGAAAGAACAAGACACACATGCATAAATAAACAGGGGAAAAAAACAGCAGACAGTCTCTAGCTGTTATGGAGCTTACTGGTTCGAGATATGGGTGAGGTCAAGTTATTAATTAAGGCTTTTGAGACTCATTTTGGAGGAGGCTATGTTTGTAAATCAAAATGGTGGGGGAGGTGACATTATTAATAGACACTTTTAAGACTTATTTGGGAGTATGATGGAAAAACAAAATTCTTGGTTCACGCATTTGATTTTCACCCCAAACTCATTTATTGTTAGGCTAGTAGCATAATTGCCTGAGCCAGTTTTAACTTACTGTCACAATATTAATAAACATACTAATCTGCTTGCTACAAATATACTGAAATATTTATTCCCAGTCATCCAGGTCATTGTAATCTGCAAAATTCAAATCAGGACAATTGCAATCTTTTTATTAGTTGTATTTGCTATTGTTTTTTTTTTTTATTGTTTTTTTTTAAAATAATTTAGGGAACTAGGCAAAAAGCTAGGAACCCGGTGTTTATATGTATGCAACAATCCCCTCATTGTTTCAGCCTCAACAAGTAAAATATTCAGGAGCTGCTGCAAGCAAATGCCACAACCTTTTGTTTCCAATAACCAGGATGAGTTTTATATCCCCCGTTGTATATCTTAACAATCTAAATATTTTATGAGTGAGGGTAGTTGGCACATTTTAATATGACAGAATGCTAATTAGTGCTGCCTGAGCTTTGTTCCTTGACAATCTATCCAGCCATCTGATTGTTGATCCATTAGACAGGTGGGGCCAAAGCCAGGGCAGGCATAGTAAAAACAGGTTCGAATGGTAAATCAACTTTAGTTGTCCTCTGTTCTGAAAACTACAAAATGCACTGAGGATTTAGCATAATTTTAACCTTTTTTAAAATACTACCATTTTGACCATTTCAAGCCACCACTGAGGAGAAAGACACCACATGTACGTACATGCTGTACAAAGTTGTTGTGATACCTACACTGGCTAAAAAAAGAAAAAAAATCTTAGATTCTCAGTTCCCTAACCCTTCAATCATAATCTTCTTACTTAGAAGACACCAAAATGCACAGGTATTAATTAACAATAGCCGTAAAAATGGAAATCTTATCACCATTGAACGCAGCAGTTTCTTTTGTGTTATTCTTTCAATGCTTACTTATAAGTATAATGCTGCATTTTCATTTTAAATCATTTTATTCTCATACTTCTATTTATAATTTTGGTTTTGAGGTTTTTAGAGAGAATTTGTGTTTATCTTCCTGGATCCACAGTATTGTTCACCACAGATTACCTTCTCAGTTTATATTGTCTGCATGCTGCAATTCCTATTTAATGCAGGAAATCCAGCTGCAGCTAATTGTTTCAGCTTCGAGGCAGATTCCAAAGCGAGAGCGGTATTACTGCCAAAAACAGTCGCCAGATTACCGATTTCCCTGCCCCCACCCCACACCCGCCAATTCCCCTCCAATTGTTTATAGATAGAGATGCAGATATTAAGTCCCTCTAGTGAAAAACAAAAGGGAGATTCACTGGTTATTTTGGTAGATGAGATTCCTATTGGTATCATTTGAAAAATGAAAATCAGCTTTCCGCCTCAATTTGTGTCATGTAATCTACTTTTAAGCCCTCTGGTAACAGTAAGCATGCAATTCAGACCATTCGAGAACCCAAACCAAATAACGTACATGCAGACTATCACATGATCTGCTTCTGTTTTATGTATTAATTGCTGGATGAGTCATCTACTTATGTAAAAACTATGGAGTAATGGAAAGAGTTGCTAAAATTGATGGAGCTCAAGTAGACATGCATGAGCTCACAAAATATTTTGAGTCGACCGAGCCTGACCGGTACCCTCCACCACCTTTTAGGAGCCAACGCACCAACAAGTGGAAATCAGTTGACTGTGCTAGCTTCTCTTCAAGCCATGTCGACGAATCAAATGACCACAAAGTGGAACAACAAACATTGGCTTCGAGTGTCCTGGTGCACATATGGAAAATTTTACGTCAGAACATGTTTTATAGCAGCAATCTTTTAGAGCACAGAAATCCAATAATAAAGCACAGCTTTGTTCCGGGTCAGCGGTGACCGTTCGTCCCAATCCTGCCCTTCCAAGTCTCATGATTGGTGCACTGGCACAAACAGCAGTCAGGACCCTGACCCCCCACCTGCCTCAAAGCATCGAAAGTATACTCTTTCATGAGCACCAGTACCAGAACCTGTGTGTTGAGGCGAGCCCCATGGTGTTAAGCTCTCAATCTCACACAGCTCAAGCTCCTTCTCAGCCATAGAAATGACATCCCACGTCCCTAGAGCTAACTTCTGTAGCTAGGGATTGGACTGCAAAGGTTCGCCTTCGGCTAGCAACCAGAACCTTTGGGCGGCTCCCACAGGTGGTGAGCTTTTAGGAGAGGCGACCCATGTTACCTCCAACGGCCATCAGGCACTTGCCATTGAACCCACCTCCAGGCCTGAGAAAACTTTATCTATTTATGATGTAAAAAAAAAAGAAAAGAAAAAAAAACCTACTGAATTATTTGAATTCTTAAAAGGGCAAAGTAGAAGCAATGCCCTATCTCATTAAATTGAGCCAGATGCTTCAAAACACCACTTTTATTTTAAAATTCGGGAACAACTGGGCATTATCTGCAAAAATGCCAAAAAACAGTAACTTTTAATTCAAAGTAAAAGGTGTAGTGAAAAAAAAAAGTCCTGCCAACTCCCATTCATTCTCCAAGTCTTCTCTGGTCCTGGAGGAGTTCTGTCACATTTATGCCTAAGACAAGTGCTCCCACAGCTCCCTCTCCTGGGTTTTCAAGTCCATCCCTCTCTTTGAAGATCCCTTCTTATTTTGCAACATCTGCTCTTTTTTCTACCCCCAACCCGCTGCTACATCGCCCCCATGCTTACTACTTTTTTTCCACTTTGATTGCGTGTATCTCTCATCGGAGTCCTCCGGCTAATTGCATCATTCTAATGGGCTTTTTCATGATCATACTCTGTGCTAAGTTGATGTCTCACACTGCTTATTAATTGCAATTACTTTTAGAATAGCACAGAAAAAGTAAAGAGGAAAGTGCTGATGAGGATTGCTTCTGTGTAGAAATACCGTTGTTTGAGATCTTGGTATTTGGACTGTGAGGGGGAAAGGAAATGAAGCGTTTGACCAAAAAGTTTACATCAGCTTTGGCTACCAACTTTCCCTTAATTAAATTACCAACATACATAAATACAGTGGAAGCAACACTGTCGACCACAATCAGTGCTTGTATTTCTATTTTCCAAACAATACCTTAATGGTCATACAAGTATGGTCCACAGAGTATGCATACTCCACGGTGTTGATATGTCATTACTTTCTCGATTCTAGCGTTCACATTGTGCTGTCCCTTTCCAGGGTACATCAATTCCCATTAATGAATATATGATTATAATTAAACTTTTCATCTTTGACATCATGATACACATTTGATAGCAAAGAAGCAAACACAAATCAAAATAATTATGTAGTTAGTATTTTAGATTAATGATGGGAAAATGAATCTTCAAATTTGCTTCATGAACCAGTTGTATTTTTATTGCTTTCTAACCCCCCTTCTTCAAAAAAAATTACAACTGGTTCATGAGGCAAATTTTAAGATTAATTTCCCATCGATACTTTAGTTTATCAATGACCAGAAATTCGTTTCATGAACCAGTTGTACTATAATTACTTTTTAACCCCCCTTCTTCAAAAAAATACAACTGGTTCATAATGATCATTTGAACTCCAATTTCCTATATTTTGATACACAATTTACAAATGTGCATTTTCTATTTTGAGGATGTTCATCTCTGGAAGTTGAATTGTATCCTAAAATACAGCTATGCTAATCCCAGTAAACATCTGAGGGTAGCAACGCTTTGATTGCATATTGACACTTTATCTCACTTGGATGCAGCCATTATCAGCAGCATCCACACAGCAGCTTGACTTAGCCTGCTTAAGATGAGAGTGGGGGTGATACTCAGTAGTATACACATGCACACGCACGGACACACACACGCATGGACACACACACACACACACACACACACACACACGGACGCACCCACACACACAGGCACACACACATTGGCACATACACATTGGCACATACACACACATATTCATGGCGACAATGATGGCAGCGACTGTTGGAAGTCTCCTCCTTTAGCTGGAGGGTGTTTTTTTTTTTACCTCTCTTGCCTTCACTCGCATTCCTCCGTCTCTCAGACTCAGCAAGATGTTGGCATGTCAGTGCAATTTACCAGTTCTTTGATCCATGCCCTGAGATTGAATGGCAACAAAATAAGCAAATTATTTGAACCACCCACAGGCCTAAGGCAAAGAGAGTTGGGATAGGAGGAGGAGGAGCTGAAGAAATTAACTTTAAGTAATGGTGGTGAGGGGTGGGGGTAGGTGGTTCAATTTCATGGAGGAAGGATGTAGTAAATAAAAATATTTAAACATAGTATGTATAAAATTATGTATGAATGACCTGCAAAAGGCAATTTGCACACTTTTTACTGAATATGCGAACCTCGTGAGAAGAAGCGGTTCAGATAAATCAGATTGGATGGATGGATGGATGGATGGATGGATGGATGGATGGATGGATGGATGGATGGATGGATGGATGGATGGATGGATGGATGGATGGATGGATGTGCATAACAATAATACAAATAATAGTTGCACAAGCCATTTTAAGGTCAATGCATGAAGGGAAAGCTGAGCCACAAAGCCAAAAACTCTCCATAATTAGTCTTGCTTCTCACTGTTTTGCAAAGCTCTCACTTCATTAATATTAGATCAATATCTTGTGTGCAGCCAGTTGAACTAGTTGAGATGAGGGCACAGCTGTTGTTTACACACTGAAAATGCCCCCATTATGACTATTACACTTTCATCCAGTTGTTATGCTTGGACCTTGACCTTCCTGCTTCACAGCGTTAGGCTTTTACCTCCATTTTATTACATACCATTTCAATTTATAATGGGGTCAGACTGTGTCGTATATTTTCTTCATATTTTCATCTCGCATATAAACAGGTTTATAAATGAATGGCATATGCTGCAGCCACTCAGCTTGGGTCAAAGGTAGTCTTCCCTTGTCTGCAGAGAAATTATCATCTCAAAGGTTTTTTGTTCACATGTCATCTGGGGACAGCATGATGCTTAAGCAGTAAAGCTTGTTACATTTCTTATTACGTCTCATGAAGGGCATGTAAATCCAAGTCCCATCGATTGAATTCTTTGACTCCCAGCAAGAGTCGATCATTACGTACCTCTTTCAAGATAACTCAAGGCCCGTTATAGTCACTCGACAAGCCACCTTGAGTCTGATACTTGTGTAATTCAAACCTCATTGAATGCAGGACACAAAAAATCCTGACTACCATGGTAGCCATCATCATAGAAGAAAGACATCCGATTTCCACCATGCATTTTTTCACTTTCTCATACACAAATGCAGCTACGGGGATTCTCACTTTATGGATAGCTTCAAAACTCATCATAGTCTATCACTTACTGAAGCTGCAATGCAAAGTCATAATTAGAGGAAATAATTTTCTGTATACAGTAAAGCAATAGATTGCAAAACAGTAAGTATGGTCAGGGAACTGAGGGCATTTTTGGTTGAAATTTTAGTACTACTGAACTCGTTAATTGTTATTGTGCGTCTCAAGAGTAAGGACTCCCTCTATATTTGGATAAAATGCTTGATAAAATATGTCATTTTTGTCCAAATTGAAGTAAGGGTACACCAGTGTAAACTATTATGAATACTGAGTGGTGCAGAAAGTGTACAGTACAATATAATGAATGGGAGAAAATCTAATTAATTTCTGATGCCAGATAGTGACTTAACCCACTCTAATATTAATGTTATTCATTTCATATGCACAATTTTGTTGCTGACCATGATGAAACAGACGTTTGAAGTCAAGTATTGTCTGTGACTGTTGGCCCGTTTGCGAGCATGTAATTGCGTGAGCCTATATGTGTTTGCGTGCGTGTGAATTTGAAAGCAAAATTGCCAATACACAATGGGGAACTAATTAAAGCTTATTGCTTCACATTATACTAATGAGGTCTAATGAAGCTTTTTCCCAGGGCCATTACGATAAAGATATGGATTCAGCGCACAGGTGTGCTAACATTTATCATGAAATCAATGGATTCCCACTGCCTGAGCAGTAATTAAAACTGTCAAATTCTGATAAGAGCCCCACTAAACCCTCATCATATGCCTGCAAACGTGAATGTGTACACGTGCGTGTTTGTGTGTTTTTTTAGTGTACCCGCACATGCACTGCTATCCAGTTGAAGTTGAGTGGAGAGGGATAACAAGACGTTTGATGCAAATTATACAAGTAACCTTGCAAGATGAAAGCTTGCGTTTTGCTGAACCTTATTTGCCACACAGCACCACTGGTGACCCAATGGTAACCTATGACTATTTAATGTGCCACTGGGAAATTAGCATTTCAGGTTTGATTGATCCATTGATCAGGTGCATGAAGCCATCATGCACTGTGGACATAAACACACACAGCATGTTCCTCTTGTAAAAGAGGCTGCCACACACAACAACGCTAGAGGGAAAAAAAACAAAAAACAAATAAAAAGGTCGTATGGTTTGAGTTTATTTTGTGCTTATTAATTTGAATTTATTTTAACTTTAGCTAAAACCAGGATTTGGAGAAATGCAATTCATTTGCAGTCTGGAATTCTGCTCTCACTGCAGCTGGGAAAGACTTCTGAATGAATACTGAGCCTCCTGTGAGTGCTTTGGTACAATGAAGGGGCAGCACATCACCCACCATTGAAAAAAGTAATAATAAGGACACACATGCTTTCACTAGACATGAGAAAGCTTCAGAACGCGATCGCCACAGCATCTACCCTGCATCTCATAAGTTTAGGTATGAGTTGACTGACTTGTGATTAGTCACAGAAAGAATTTGACTCATCAATCGAGTCACCAATGTACGTAGTATTTCACAAAAGTGGGTAGAATTCTCACTTTATGTAATTATCTTATATCATTTGATGGCACAACACTGGAGATATGACTCATATTTTGCAAGAAGGCAAAGTAGTCAGTGTATAAAATCTACAATGTAAAAGTGAGCTCACCCTTAACATTGGGTCTTATTAGCCATTTTTGCTCCGAGGTAGAACTCATTAGGGTTACAAGGTCTCATCTGTGCATGGGAAGTAGGTGATGTTAATGTTATCGCTTTCATCTTCTTTCATTCTGGTCCCGGAGTTCAATACGGCACCTATTGATAGAAAAAAAACTTCTCAGGTTGTAAAGAGAATTGCTATACATACAGATGGTCAAGGCTTTAAGTGGATTGCCTAGACCCTGCAACTGAGATGCAGCACAGCAGAGAAGCCTGTTCAGCAGTTTAAGAAGACAGGCTACTTCAGAACAGACTACCTACATTATGGCTTACATATAAAAAAAAAGCATACAGCATCATCAGCTTTTAACAGTTGTACCTTGGAAAAAAACTCTTTATTGACCATTTTATTTCTTGGGTTAAATTCTGACTGAACGGGTAACATAGCTGACTTAAGGTTCACGAAGACCAGGGTTCAAATCCTGGTCAGGGCGAATGGTAACATCCATTCGTTTCCTTAGGCAAGACCCTTTATGCTCTATGAAAAGTCCCAGCCACTGCCAGTCTCAAGGCTGCAAATAATGGGTGGGTTATGTCAGGAAAGGCATTTGTGGGATCCAACATGCCTGCGAGCAAACACAGGAGAACATGCAAACTTCACATAGTAATAGGATGAAAATCAATATTCAAACCACGACCCTCAGAAATGGAAAGCTGTTAACTCGTAGGTCACCATATTGCCACTCGAAAAGGTCAACTTGACAATGTAAATAATCACTACCAAATATTATGACCTGACGTGTTAGGCAAAAGAAATAAACCAAATTCAACTTCATCTTGATTGGGAGACGTGCCACCTGACTGGGTGGAATGTCCGAAAATGGTACTCGCTCGGAAGAGAACCACAATAAGTGCTTACATCATGTACCAATCAAAGCCCTTGAATGACTTCGAAACCATTAAAGTTGTTTGTTTTCTTGAGAGGAAAAACAAATTCAAACCCTCCGTGCTTGCCACTTTATTTCAACTCATTGAGGGCTTAGTCAAGCATTATGGGAAAGGAAGTAATTACATGCACCCATAATTACGGCTCTGTAAAATATTCATTGAATTCATTCTACAATGGCTGCTGTACACAAGGATGCGATTTCCCCCTCGAAACAAATTTTTAAGGCTGTGTTCAGTTTTGTTTTTTTGTCTTAGAATGACTGCGCAGACATCTTGTGGAGTTTTATACAGTATGTGTCATAATTAATCATGACAAGCACTTCAGGTTCATACAACTACATTTTCTACTGGTTCAAAAATGACCCAAACTTGTGCTTTTTCACAATTCTTCTCCGTATGAATAATATGAATACAAAAATAAACCTCTAAGATCGGAAAGAGTTCATACCAGGGATATTGGCTGTTGTGACTTTTGGCTTGTCCCGCCAGGGATCTCCATGATAACAAGTAACCTTTCTATCATCCCAACTGTCACACAAGTATAATAAACATTGTACCGCCAGACGTTGCCCGGAGCAAAGTTGATGTGCAAGGCTGTACAAGTGGCAGATTTTTTATGTTCACCGTTTAATGATGACCCCATTTTATGCAATAAGTATAGTAAAATTGCCAAAAAGAGACAAAAAAAAAAAAGCTAAATCACAGGAGGGCTAATCAAATGATTCTGGCTGAACTCGGGTCTTTTCCCAAGGTGTTGCCTGATATTCCAACATCTCAAGTCACATGATTATGGCCCGGCATCCAGGTTTTTGTGCGACTTTTAAAGTGTCGGCTTCCAAATTGACCTTCCCTGTATTTGAATTTAGAAGTTCCACTATCCCTGAAGTGATAAGTAATTGTCGCTGATTTACCACTTCACTATGACACATGGACAGGCATTTGTATTCATAAAAAAACTAGCTTCCTTACGAATTGTGTCCTCTTTTCATTTTCGAAGTGCTCCTAATTCAATCGCAATGAAAGGAGCTGAAAGCCACAGTCAGTCATTGAAATGATTAAAAGGGCCATTATAGTCATACAAAGGTCCATAAAGTGACATTAGTGGGTAATATTTGTTCACTGTTAAGAGTGAATATGAAATAGTTGCAATCGTGAGACTTTGGTTTCCCTTCTCAATTACACTTCATAATCTATCCCTTTTCTCTGGCACCCATCCTGCTCATGGTCACAGGTGACAAAGGCTGCCTACGCCCTGGACTGGTTGCCAGTCAGACACTGGGTCACACTTCATGACATTTCTTGAACAACATTGTTGAATGGCAGTTGCTTCGATACTTATAATTTGTGCAGTTGCAATCATTATCCTGACATGAGAACAGTGGTACAGAATAATGCTGAACCAGTAGGACTAAAAATAAACGGAGTAGAATGATTCACCTTTGGTGTTGTAACATTATGGCAGTGTATGCAGAGCATTATTCTCCACCCGAGATATAAAGGTTACGGTTCTTTATACAACCAGTGATGCAATATCAGAAGACCGCCTGTAAAATTGTTTTTATCAGAAAACAGCCTGTAAAATTGTTTTTATCGCCTGGCAGAATGAGTTTTACTTTTATAGGTTGAGATATATTATAAATGTTATTATTGTCACTAATGATGTCATGCCATATCAATTATTTAGATTCTGATCTTCTGAATTTGTAGTTCAAGGTTTAGCCTGATCATAACAATTCAACTATGAAATTTAGCCTCTATTTAAGCCTTCATAGACGTGGAACATGTATTAAGTCTGAAAACAGCCACTTTTAATCATGGAAATGTGACATTAGATGAGTAGAAATAGATGGCATTTGAAGTGTACGCCAACTGAATTGGAAATGAGGTAATTAGGAAAAGCTGTGGGGGGGACTGATATCATCTCATCATGTAATGTCAAAAAATCCAATCATTAGTGGCAATGTGATGATTTTCTGTCAGAGAATTCTTTTCCCACCACTGCTTGAGTGGCGTTGTACAGGTGTCGAAAGGTGTGCTTAGCGCCTAATTGTGAGTTCACTCCTGGCGTTGTACAGGTGTCGAAAAGTGTGCTTACCGCCTAATTGTGAGTTCACTCTATTGGAAAATAAAGGTAACAAATAAAATTGAAAGTCTAAATTATGCAGGAATGATTTATGACACAGAAAATGGTCCTCGACAATAACAACACCCAGAAGGCAATTACGAATCAGAATCAATTTAAGCGTTTGAAAAATATGCCGTATATTGATTTAATGCATTTAGAAATTAGAAATCCACAATGTTTGCCTGATGTCAGCATTTTACATGCTGCAGGGATTTTAACACCATGCAAACCTGAGATGAGGTGGTGGGGGGTGGGTGGGGGATCCTATTCCCAGGATGCAAAAAAAAATGGAGCAAAGGGAGTTTTGGAAATGTTGAGCGCTTGCAAAGTGATGACTAGTGAGGCTCACTGACAACTTCAAAGCTTCCATGGATCCAGGTCACCTGCCAGCCAGCCTGCTGTGAGTATTAATGAGTTGTGATTAAGGACGAACCTGCCTTAATTCACTTCTAACCACTGACTCACTCGCCTCCAGTATATAAAAGTGGAAAACAGCTTCATAAAATAATAAAAAGCAAACCATCCTTTGGGTACCATGTGACCTATACTATATTGGGGGAAAAAAAAAAAAGATTTATTAGTAAGACTATTTTATTATAACAAATTCACCAAATTGGGGGGGGGGTTACAGTTGTCTACAGTGACTTGCCATTTCTTAAACCCCTTTCTCTAAACCAGTGCTTCTCAGTTCTTTTCTAATATGCACCAGCAGGAAGAAGAAAATATTTCACGTCTCATCAACTTTTGTAAGACCTGCTAAATATACACTTTTATAAGTCGTAAAATCTTTAGAAATTAAAAGCAAAACAACCAATCACTCAGACAGGACTGTTAGATCGGAACAGTTGGCATCAGGGGGCGGACTGTATTGTGTCACTGTCAATCAATCGACATTTCTTGTGAATTTCAGTGTCATCTCAAGAGCGGATCAGTGCGAAAAATAACTACAAAGGAGGCACATTTAAATATATCCAATTAGGCACTGACTGACTGTATGGGGAAATTGAGTGATCCATTGATAATATGCTCAGACTGCAGGACCACATTATAAACACCTACCTTTACAAATCTAAAAGTACATGGTCTTTGATGATCATACAGCATTTTGCTGAGCATCCTTGAATTGTTTCCATATATATACATACAGTGTACCATACGTATATGATCAGCAAGGTTTCTTACACAACAGTGAGAGGTCACATAATTAGGTACACCGGAACAATTGAATAAAATGCGATTAAAAAAAAAAATCTACTTCTACAAGACAACAATCTGTTTTGATTGATGCTATCAGACAGGTATTCGTTTATCAGTGTTTGTTTAATACAGTGCACCACTGCCACCTGCCAACAAAATTGACATTGAATCTCTGGCAGGAAAAATGTAACAATGAAGTGAATCAGTGACCATAAATAGTGTCAAATGTAAAATTGTAATAAGTACCCTTTTGCTCTACATTGTATCCTAATTAACATGTTCCCTAGGGTCACGCATTGCACCCATGATTGGCCATTGTTACCATCTTAAGTAACCTCATTTGGTTCATGGGCGACAAGTGGCAGGGTCCACCTTGGACTTTTCATAAGCTAATTGCACGTGAAAATAACATTCCAATGTAAAACCAGTATTCACCGAACCTAACATGCATGTCTCAAATTTTGTTTTCCTCATTTTATAGCTGTTAGAACTGAGTACAGACTTGGTACAATTTATCTGGTTAGATACTTATCTGCCTCTGCATGTCCCATCATCCATCTGGAAAGTGAAGCCCTAGAGGCATAGTGTAGTCCTCTCATCTAGTTTTCTGAAAATCCTTCCCAACCCCCTACCACTCGAGCTTGAACCGCTGACAAGTTTTAACTCAAACACAGCAGGAGTGAGTTGTCGTCACGGTGAAGTAACACAACGTCGCAATTAGCCTGACAGGAATCCTGATACTGTGGGTTTATAGAGTAAACAGTCAAAGTTTGACCGGGGTTTTAAGTAGAGGTTCTTCTTTCATCTGTCTCTCTCACCAACAATCAGGTTTGCAGAAACACAACATGACTGCCTGCTTTGTGTACCCTGGCCTCAGAAATGGAAGCAAATATGTTTATTTTCCTTTTGCATCTCTACAGTGCAATGCAATGTGACACCGATGTGTCTGTGGTGACATATTTTTACATTTTTCAGGTATCCTTATTTTACCTCAAAGCAAGAACCAAAATGATTGGAAAATATATCTGATAAAATCAGACTTTTTCAAAGCTTAGGCCTTATTGGTTGATGCCACAGCAGACTTTAGGTGATAAAAGATGTGAGACATTTGAGGCAGCAGGTTTCAACTGTCATAGACTTACGGGTGATACTTTTGTCAGCAAATCAAGGATTGGTTTGTGGGGACTACAAGTTGTCACTACCAAAGTCAAGCATTATGGAGAAATGTTTATTCCATCCGTCAATTCAGACCTTTAGTTATCACTGTGTGTTCTGTTTTCGTAAGGGTGCGCTTCGATAAATTTCGCAGCCATCTTTCATTCGTTATTGAGGGTGTTTGTCTGCTTTTATTTTTTCTTTCTATGAGGTTGTTCAATAATTTGATCTGACGTTGTTTTGTTATGCCGAATTCCTGTTAAAAAATTATGTTCAGGTGTTCTTTTACTTCCTCCTCTATATTCCTCTCCCTCGTGTAATGGTTTTTGAATCTGTCTATTCTGTTTGCTGTTGTTTTAATTCGTTCTCTGACGAGTCCTTTTCTTGCCTTTTGAATATTTTTTTCTGCATTTCTGGTCGGGATGGGGTTCTTTATGTTGAGGCTGGCGGGTATTATTCCTTTATCGCTGCATCGCAAGTTGAACCTCAGGTGTTTTTTGTAGAGTACTCGTTTTTCTAGCTTCTCAAACGGCGGATCTCTTTGACTCCGTCTTGTCCATAACTTCCTCGAACTTTTATTGTCTGAACAAAATAATCTGTTTATAATATTGTTTTTGTTTCCCAACATGCTAAATTATTGACCTATACACACTGACCTGTAACCAGATGGAACATTATGTGCACTTGGCAAACTAAGAGGAACCTAAACTGTTAACATCCACAGTGCATCCTCAGTGAACTGTGGCACTCATCTAAAGGGAATTGAACAGAGGTGGAATACTGGGAAGAGCATTGCACACCATGAGCATGCTGGCTTGAACATGACACGAATGGGTGCAAGAGACCGAGACAGGAAGAGAATGAGAGAGAGTCAGAAAGATGGCGAGAGGGGAAAAAAAAGAGGGGGAGAGGGATAAATCGAGAAGAGATGGCAGTCGTTCAGCTGGGTCAAGGACTACAGGGAAATTGCGAATAAAGGGCCAGCAAACACAGATTCTGTGCCGGGGGTTCATACTGTATATAAAATAAAAAACAGGTGATTACAGTTTCCTCTCTGTACATTACCCAGAGGTCTTAATTAGTTTAGGTTAATCATGCACTGTGATAATTGACTACTGTTTTATGTCTTCTTTTCATCTATATTTTTATTGCCTTGAGTAAACCTATAGTTGGGCACCTCATTCCACGGAATATCTGTGATACACTCTGATTCTCTAATGTGATGGCGCTAAGATCCTCCCACAATTACTCTCGCCCCCTCTTCATTAATCTCACCACCCATATTCCACACGTTTAGCATTAATCATGTACACTAATTATACCTTCTTTTTTTTTGCCAACCGCAAATTTCACTTTTGTAGTGACATGTGTAGGTCAAAGACTCGGGCGTAAAAACGTGAAGATCATTTATCAGTCAGCACTGTGATCATCCCTCAAAACGGCTTCACAACAAAACTATCCAGTGAATATTTAATATATAATCAAGGTTTTTTTTATTTCATTGTTTTTATGATATTTAAAGCAAAGTCATATCAGCTACAATATTAACTGGAGGTCACTTTTAATCAAGAGGGGCATCTGAAGACCATTAATCAAACATGCAAATTACTTTAATATTCAGCAGATTTGTCTTGCTTGATTTGAAGAGATCTGTAAAGTGATTAGTGACATAATTTCCTGATTTACTAAGACCCCAAATACCAGGGGCTAAATTGTATATTCAGTCTAACAGAGAGCAGGTGATGTTGGCAACAAGTGTAGAAGCAGTGGAGACAGCCATATTTAAAGGATTTGGGTAAATCCATTGAAATCTATTATACTAATGGAAGTGAGAGAGACCACCACAGGTGCAAAATGAATTCGGAAGTGATAGAATTTGACAGTGTGCGTCGAAAAGGTAAACAAACAGATTGTTGAGTTAGAGAATATAAATTGATCCGTCGATTATTTTGGGGTGTGACCGCGTGAGGCATGATTTGCTTGATTTAACTCACCCTGAGAGTGTGGCAATTGGATGGATCATCAACAAGTGTTATGTGATATTTCACAGTGCAGAGCATTCCTCTTGTGAATTCTTTCACAAGAATGGGAAATGGGCATATGTGAAGTCGCAAGTTGGACCCTGACAACGATGTTGCAAAGCACAAGGAAGAATAATGGACACTGTGTGGGCATGTACCATATGCTACAACATAAGTGGGTTTGCCAGTGACCCATGCAGGTTTTGTCTAAGCTGAAGGACATGGGGCCAGCCAACTATTTCTTCAGGGGAAACAGTTTGAGGTTATTTTGATTTAAACTGGTGGTTGCTTTGGCACTCTATTCTCTGTACCTGTAAGCTTATCAAAAGCTCAGAGGTTTTGGGCTGGCATACTCTTGAAATAAAATGGAACTGTCGACCGAGCAAATTCCACACATCCTGTGCTCACCTAGATCTGATCTCAAATAAGGCATTTCACACCAACTGTGCAAAGAAAATGTATTTGTTTTTCATATCTCATTTTATTGGTTCCCCTGCCTTAAGGGTTTCTTCAGTGGTGTGCAAACCTGCTTCCTGAATCCTGATTGATTCTGGGTGGCTTTTCATATTCCATTTTCTTTGTGCCCTCAGATTGTTCATGCCTAATTCTCGCATTCCACTTTCTCTGTTTATTTGGGGCTGTTAGGCTTGGATTGGATTGCAATCCAAAGCGGTAGGCTAACACGGGGCTCTCAGGGTGATGCCAAGCCATCTGCTTCTCTCGAGCTTCCAACCAGAAGAGAGCTCTGATAGGGCGGGGAGGGAGCAGACTAAAGAACAGATCACTTTCTGTGGAAAACTGTATGCTTGCGCACCCATTATCCCTAAGAAACTGACAATATGAATTGATCACCAAAATATTCATCAACCCCCACTGGTGTCCCAGATGGTAGCACATCAGCAGTCTTTACTCACCTAGAATGGAGTACATTTAAATTATATTTCAGGAACAAGAATGGAAACAAGCAAAAGCAAAACTAAAATGAATTAACCCAGGGATGAGATATTGTGCATTACTAATGATTTGGCAAATTTATGAAGTGATAAACTTTCAGTCTGCCTGTTTAACACCAGACCATGGAAAAAACTAAATGATAATGACAATGATGATGATTTGAGATATCATGGGTTGTTGTATTTCCCCCCGCAATGGATATTAGACGTGAGTCAGTTTTTAAGATTTACTCAAAATATTTATTTTAAAATAAACTACTACAACAGGTTATTGTGATACAATTGATTGAACTTAAACGCCCTATCAACAAAACCTCGTGCGTATGAGAAAATTGTAAACAAAATCTTTTCTGACGGTTCCACTATGTTACTGCAGAACAAGACTTGCACAACATGGAGTTCACATGTCACAAATGGACATTAGATCACTTGAACATTTAAACTCATTTGCGAGTACACTCAAACCTGTCTATGAGTATGTTCAAATGTATATAAGTCGCCATTGAAGATGTTTATTTAAACCTATCACTGGTGGCTTACAGCGAAAAGAGAGGTACATCCTGTTCTGGTCACCAGCCAAATCCAGGGCCCATATAAACTAAAAATTCATATTCACATTTGCACCGCTGGCCAATTCACAATGATGATGATGATAAAAATGATAATACCACCAACACTCATAAGTCGATAGACACAAACAAGCAGGTTGGGGGGAAGCAGTGCCTTTTCCATTCTATTTTGGTAACCTATTTGTTAATGTGTACTTGGATTTGTACTCCCTTAATGTCCTGAACGCCAGTCAACGGCACTCAAACCTGCATATCAATTACCTCCAGTGCACTCTTGTATGTCTGTTTCCTTCCAGTTCCTCGTCTCTAAGCGGGAACAAACAGTTACTTGCTGGTATGTGAAGTTCTGGTTCTATGAGGTGGTGGATGACAGGTGTTATAAAGCCCATGCAGCAAGAGAGAACAATAGAGACTGGGAGTGCAGAGAATCAATGACTGCTTTATGCAGACAAACTGTCTGCATTGTTAAATATAATCATCCGCTGTTCAGCATACAAACTCAAGGAAAATGCTACTTGGAAATAGTTACATGAAACTTGGCAACTTTACGTTCACTGATTTTATTTTGTGAGCTGAATGTTCCATATTAATAGAACTGAGAATTCTTTGTAACTGTAATTATTCTAATGTTTTTTCAGAAAACTACTTGTACGTGAATATCATGCTATTAGTTCATCTTCAAAGTTGCACCCAAGGGCGTAGTACTGGCATGATTTAACAAACACAGCTCCAATTTGGAGACACTGGACCCATTTAAGTACCTGGGTGTTCACCTATGCAATAAAGGGGACTGGCAGACAACACAAATGCTCTGTACAAGAACCAAAGGCGCCTTCTCTTGCTGAAGAGATTGAGGTCCTTCAACACAAGCAGGGCCTTGCTCATGACCTTTTATGACACTTTGGAGGCCTCTGCATTCATTGTTTAATATCTTAGCTACCTCTTATCACTCTCTAGCTGCCCAGGTGGTCACTTCCACATTGAGGGAAAGATTTTGATATCTGTGATTTTTGCCGTTCCATTCTACACAGAAGCTTTCAATTAAAAAAATAAAAAATAAAAATAAAAAGCGCTCTGAAGTCTTAGATGGGAAGAAAACACAAGAGACGAGGAGAAAAAAAAGTTAGGACTCAAACTACTCTCCTTGATGGAGGACAATTTGAGCCTAGTATTATCCAAACACTCACTAATAGTAAAACTATATTTAATTAAAACAAATGTGTTCATTGCCTCTCGAGTGTATAAGTTGCACACTTGGCAACTTTGCAGCACCAGTTGTTTACAAGCAGAACAACTGTGCATAACACCACAAATTTCGGAGAGGTATTCAATCGAATTTTCTTGTTCAGTGTCTCATACTGATAGTTTGAAGAAAGTGGTAGCAAACTGCAGTGTAAGAAACATGCATGATAGCATTTGGGCAGATTGTGTGTTGTGTGCAGATCTCTTTCCCTCAACATTTCACACTGACACACACAACCCAACCTTTGCTTTTAAGTCGTCTGGCTTGACACAAAGGGGGAGCATCGCTTCCTCGCGCATCACCCAAAAAGAGAGGAAAATACAAACGTCACTAAGAGCCGTCTCACTATTCAATGGGGAATAACTTTAGTCTGTCGTCGCTACCATACTGTGAGATGACATCAGGGAATCGCAGTCATGGTGCCCTAGCACATGTTGACTGAGAAAAAAGAAAACATGTTTTTTGATATGTCAAAACCCGCTGATATTTACTATACGCTCCATGTTACTGCTACATGTTTTCTGGAAGTACACAAGGACGATGCTGGTTGACCGACGATGTCTTCCAATTCCAAAATTACATTGAGCAGGGCACATGTACATAAAGACAAACAATTATTCTCATTCATATTTAGAGTCTTTAGTGACCTTAACATGTATGCCCATGGAAGCTGGGAGGAAGCAGGAGTCTAAAGCAACCTCCACAGAGGAAGGACTCATTCGAACCACATTAGAACTGTGACTCACATGTTGTCTTGTCCATCATCCATAGCCAATAATATAAATTCAATTGAAGTGTCCTATGGCCTGCTGTAACCATCATAAACCCTTGAGTAACTGTCAAGGCAATGTTTTAAGTGTTGACAGCCAAGTATAAAAATAATTGATTAGAATATCCACATTATCGTAAAGGGACTACGTAATCAATTTCATCGCTCCAGTTCCTAACTGGAGCTCATAAGAGGAGCCCATAAACCCAATTCTGTCTCCCGGTACATTTTTGAGTTTGTTTTAAGATCCCTCATCTTAACTCTCTTCCATGACGACGAAACTGCCCGGGTCCTCAGGTCCACGGATCAGACACTACTTGAAGTGCTGAGGACTAAGCAGAGCATCAGAGGAGATTGAGCATTTTCTGTTGCTGGTCCTTCCCACTGGAATGACCTTCCCTTAAATCAGTGGTTCTTAACCTTGTTGGAGGTACCGAACCCCACCAGTTTCACATGCGCATTCACTGAACCCCTCGTTAGTGAAAAATATATTTTTTTAAATTCAAGACAGATGTTTTTTACTGGTGCACAAAATGAGCCGTGCATGAGCCGTGGAGGCTCTTTCGAACCCCTGAGAGCGACTCACCGAACCCCTAGGGTTCGATTGAACCCAGGTTAAGAACCACTGCCTTAAATGTTAGGCGCATTTGAAGACCAATTTTTATTCTTTGTCTTTCCTGGATTAGACACTGAATAATTTTTACAGCCTGAGATACAAACGTTTAACTTTCTAGATCTCTATATTGAAGGATGGTAGGTTTTAATTTGACATGACTCTTCTGTCCAGTTGAGACAAGACATGCACACATGCAGCCGCCATCACACGAGATCAAGATACATCCGGACGGTGTGACATGCAGATTGAGTTGGGGGCGTTGTAGTGATGCTCTGAACCATGGCCACCATTGTCTTCCCATTATAATGCCATCTGATGGATGTCGCTGATTCAAACAGATACCTTGCTTCTGCTCTTGTTCAAGTTCATGAACTTGTCTTCTTAGAGCAACTGCTATTCGATCACGAATGCCTTTTTTCAGATCTAGGCCTTACTTGTCGTGCATGTATAAATCACTGTGCACAATAGGTTACTCATGCAACGTAACCTAAACTAGGAATACAGGGGATCTCAGATTATCCATTTATAGTCTGAAAACTTAAATAATTTCTGACAAAAATATGGTGAAACTGTTGAAAATGTTTACACCTTGCAGCCTCTAACAACAATATAGAGTTAAATGCATTTTTAACACCTCATCTTTCTTATTTATGATCCTTGAAATACACTGTGAACACAAAAATGCCTCGATCATGTTATTGAGATGCTGCTTTGACTCCACTGCTGCTTAAGCTCCTGAATATAAAAGTTCACCAGAGCAATTTAAACTTTTTACCTTCTCAAACAGCATTTTGTTGAGACTGAATGTTGATTGCCCAAGCATGCCTTTCCATATGGTTAAAGCATTGAATAGAATCAGAAAATAATGATTTCAAGAGACAATACTCAGAACAAGTCCTACTAAGAAACAGACAACATGAGTGGAATTGTACCACATTGTTTTACATAGTCTGACGAGCCGCCCAGTAAGTAAGGAGTTGATTGCTCTGAGCATTGTCAGTCATGTTGCCTGTTAATACATTTCAAAAGCAGTTAGCCACATGCTGATCCTGATCTACATCAATGTTAAGTGTGGCGGTTTGGATAAACTACACACAAGTTTTCCGGTAATTCATGAATATTAATAATTCTGTTTATTAGTACAGAATGTAGTTTTAGTCACCTTTTACGTGACTGTTCTCAGGAGTGTTCAGGCTGTTAGGATCCTGAACTCTCTCCCCCCTTCTGCGTAGCGTCCTGTACTTTTGCGCTATATTCTGACTGTCTGCTGTATGCACACTTTTTGCTCCTCTTATTTATTATGTTGTTTATTTATTATTTATTCATCACTCTTATTTATTCATTGTTTGTGCCTTCTTGTTTTTATTTTTTGTGTTGTTTACTTGTATGTATATTGTGTACTATGTCTTGTCACCGTGGGATAGTGGGAACGTAATTTCGATTTCTTTGTGTGTCTTGGCATGTGAAGAAATTGACAATAAAGCAGACTTTGACTTTGAGTGTAACTTCTGGAAGTTTGAACATTACAGCAGATTTAATTGTCTGTCTCTATAATTGCCCAATAAAAAAATATTTTTATTGTAGGGGTGACTCAAGTTGTAGACTGGCTTATTTTGCTTGCCCGGAAATGATTAATTCAACAAGTTAACCGACCTGGCCTGTACCATTTGTGTTTTATACTCCGCAATAATGTGTTTAGATTTTCAGGGACAAAGGTTTGGAGTTCAATGACAGTTTTCTTTTTATATATTAATTCCCAAGGAGCTATGTATTTTTTATGCTACATTGTTGAACATTTGACATGTTTTATAAAAATATATTATGGGTTATGTTTAAAGGGGCACTTAAAGTTTTGAATTGTTGTCATTGTCACTTAATTTGTCTGTGTATTGAAGGGGGAAATTGATTATATGTAATCAGAAATCTGATGTTTTTTGGGGGTGGGTGGTGATCAGGGCTTTTATTTACTATGATAGGTGCTCCAATTGGAAAAAAAAAAAAAAGTTAGCCTCAAGCCCTGCAATAATTTACACCACAGGTGTCAAACTCAAGGCCCGGGGGCCAGATACGGCCCGCCACATCATTTTATGTGGCCAGCGAAGACAAATTGTGCATCAAATTCGTGTGTCATTACTAGAATTGCAAATTGTCTTCACTTTTAATAATATCTTTTTTTTTTTAAATATTTGACCAGTTTTTACTCGTCTGATTTGAAAACAAGTTATTTGTCAGTTTGTTTTGTAGCTTTTACTGTATATAATACGAGTTGCTCATGCATTTATTTGGGTTGACAGTCATAATGGCCCTCCGAAAGAAGCTATGACTACAATGTGGCCCGCGAAAAAAATGAGTTTGACACCCCTGATTTACACTAATACATATTTTTTTAACCACTTTCTCCTTTCATATGCTAGTACATTTAGAATGAAGTGGTGAATTGGAAAACTAATAATGGCATACAAAAAGTAATCTCTGGTACTAGAAGGCAATTTAAAATGATTATTATATTACATGGGTAGGCTGAACACGCAATTTCAATATATATTCAAAAAAAAGAAAAACTGCTGTTGTACTTTGTAATTGATTATACGGGAAATATGTTTTGGAGCTTTAAAACCTCCTATATAAACATTTGGACATCTCTAGCTTTTTATGATCCTGTTTACAAGTCCCGTGTCCACTCCAGAACATCATCATATTGTGCTGCAGCAAATGAAAGAAAAGTAATTTCCCAGAGAAATACGTCACCAGAAACTGAGCAAAGGGATTCCCATTCTAATCCTGTTGTAATGTCCATAAATGCTTTAGCAGAGGAGACAGTGGTCATGTATGTCTAATCTATATGAAACTCTTGCTTGCATGTTTTACAAGGCCCGCATGCCCTGCTCACCTGCAGCTGTCCCCAGAAACAGCGCTTCCTCTCTGCTAATCCCGACAAATCTCACAGCCTGACCACGCGGTCAGAGCACAAGCTGGATTTTGCCGCACTTATCAGCCAGCACCACATTGCTTTGGAACATTGCCACACTCTGTGCTCTGCCAAAAGCAAAACAAAACTCAAATCTCCAACACGCATCCTCAGACACAAAGAACATGCAGGCAGAAATGTGATCAGTTTTCCTGCCCAGTTTGTGAGCTTTAAAATTAATGCGGTGAACAGAACACATATCTTGTAATTTGAGGTCTTAAAGTACTGCATTTCCTTTCATGGTACGGGCAGCATTAATTTTACAAAACTGCTGAGAGTAGGCTACTAATAGGCATCTGTTCGAGTGCATGACTTTAAGGATGCACTGTGATTTCGGGAATCAAAATAGCTGAGTAAAAGCCTCAATAGCAAAATCTAAAGGCAACTCTATTGCCAGTTTAAAGTTGGTGTTGCTACTATTTGATGAAATGTGAAAACAAATATTTTTTTGCTGAAGAATGCAACCCCGGTAATGCCGTCACACACATACATGCACGCGCGCACACACAAACCACCACGATCACCTCTCGTCACTTCTGTTAATTTGGGTCACTATGTCACCTCAGTTGAGACCAAGGTTCTCTCATTAACAGCATCATTATGAACTAATGCATCACTGTCCAAAATACACACCTTAGGGGCTTGGGGAGTGGCTGGGTGGCTGGGAGAAAGGACCGAGTGAACAAAGCATGATTGCTTTAATGCAATTATGGCAAACTCATGCCCCTCGAATGAAATAGCTGCATTGTCATATTTTATGGTTTTCAATATGCCGATGAATGGGCCACAGAGGACTGTTCCTTGATGCCGAGAGAGGCGTCATTGATGATTTTCATTTCACAGCCTGGTGCGCACATTCGGTGTAATCTTGATAAAGATGGAAAGAGAGCGGAGAAAGGGTCAGCCGCAGCAGGCGCGTTTGATCTGATATTACCTTGTCAAAAGCATCAATATTTTTTTTCAATTAAAGATTGATGCCAATTCAAAGTTTGTTCTTGATTATTGGAAACAATTCTCATGACAAATCCAAGTATTTTAATGAATATGTAGTTCATTCGAGTGTAGTAGACACGAGTATGCAACACAGGTTTTGTAAGTTTGTTTACAGGCTTTTGAGGAAATATCCTCATCCTCATAACTCTGTGAATTCATTGTGGCTTGTATCTGATTGTGTAAAACAGTTCAGTTTTGGAAAGATTGCTGATAGCAGAACATAGCTCATATACTTTATTCAAAGTCTTTGTTAGTTAATTTATTTATTTATTCATTTAAACATTGGCGATTGTATAAATTGTTGCAAATAAAGACTTGGGACAATTTGGAGAAAGAAAAAATACTTTTCTGTAAACTTTATTCACTCTCCAAAATCATTGTTGGATACGAAAGCATTATCATTATTGGCAACAAAAAAATAGCTCCACCACTTGAAGCAAATCATTTGGTCACAGATGACGGCTTTTTGCACACAGTGGATCTGCAAGGTTCCCCCAAATGGCAGACTGCAATCTGTCCATTTTTATGGAACACTATTTATGTCACCTAGGAATAGAAACTTGGCGTATGGCCAAGGTAGTTGGATAATTTCTTGGGGTCTGATGCGTCTATGGTCCCACCAGGACAGCTTGTTGTTATCTGCTGTTTACCTTGCCTAATTAACCAAATTCCCCAGTCCCCCCCCCGAACAGCCACCTGTACAACACACTTAAGGCAGTGATTCTCGAGCTGTTCAAATCAACATTCCATAATGCTTTTTATGATGTATAATCAACATTAGCCATGGCTGAATGTGATATGAATACATGATAGCAATCACACACTGACTCAAATGCAAAATATGTCAGTGAAGTGGAAGTTTAAAAAAAGAAAATGCCACAATTATCGATGCATTAGTTCTTAAATGCCATAGCACTACTTTGAAATGATCACTTAACCAAAAACATTAAAAAAAAAATCAAAAGTCAATACTACTCAATGGCCATGGTGTTCTATGTTTAACTGATTCTATACCCATTGCTAAAGCTATTAAAGAGCGCTAATCTTTTAACATTCACTGAAAAGTTGGTTCAATATCATTGAGCAAAGTCAGACAAATTATTGCATGCCAATTTGTGGAGAACAATATGATTTTTCTGATCCAAACGATTTGTGGTTCAAAGGACATTTCATAGATTTGATATACTTGTTCTTAAACATAGTGAGGATGATAAGTCATAATTAAGTCATATGGGAGTATATTATAATAAGGAAAATTCTCAAATCGAATCTGCCTGACGTCAAAATTTTGCAGGGGGGAAAGTTGGCTAGTTGTCTTGTTTAAACCCTTCTTCGTTAATGACGTCACAAAACACCGTTGTTTGGTGGGTGGGTGTGATCATTATTAATTAATGTGGCCCTTTGAGAATTAATAAATGATATCAGAACTCAGTCTGGTCCTTGCTGTAACATACTCTCGTGTGAAAGTGTAAACTGAGCAGAAAATAAAATAAATAAATAAAACCGCTAACTTAAGCAGAGGCTTTTAAAATGGTAAGAAAAAAATACTTTTAAAGTTCATTCCATCTTTTAAAACAACCCATTCTCATGTTTAGTCTTTGGAAGAGTTGCTTTTGCTCTAATTTAGTGAGATTACCATCTGTTTATTTGATCTTCCTTACACCATAAACTGAGGGCGGGACAAACAGATTAAAGAGTGGCTAAGCAGCCTCCACTTTATCTTTAAGGAGTCCATTAATGGGTAGGAAAGGGGGGGGGTTTAGTGAGAGTTTTATGTGTGGCAATCAGTGGATCCATAACTAAAGAACCTCTTTTCAGACTGCCTTTCTTGATGTCCCTGCAGAGTTTAGCCAGCTTGTGCTATTATTGCAATTTTAACTGAGGTTTACTTTCTTATTAATGCACCGTTTAATGTTATGTGACTAGGTTGACCTGAATTAACTAATAAGTGTTCATATGTTAAATAATATGGATTTAATTCCAGATACAAATGTAAATGAAACAATAAGTTGCTCTACTTGTAAATAATAATAATAATAAAAAAACAAGGTAGACAGATAACAGATGCAACACAATCCAACCCGGTAAAACATTTCAGTCTGCTGTCTTTTTAAGTTCTGACAAAAGGCATTTTTTAAGAAGTCATAATGCCTCTTTATCACAACATTGCAACCTGTTTGCCAGTAAATATTTGTAATCCAGTCGAGAGCTCTCGGAGGATATTGGAATGTCTGCTATGATATCACAAGGAACTGGCATCAAACAAAATATATTAAAACAACAAAAGATATTATTCCTGGACTAAATCATGTTTGCCACCGTCTCTAGTTGCCTGTTTTGTATGTTTGGCACTGCTACGTTTGGTAACGTTATGCTATGTTAAGTTATGCTCATCACTATAGTTACTCTGGATTAGTTTCATGTTCTCGTGATGGACACTATATTCCTTTGGTGTACACTGAATCATTAAAATCAGAATAATCAAAATTGTTCAATTCTAGTTATTATTTTTACCTCTTATTGATTATTGGGCTCTTTAGCTCGTGGTGAGAAAATGAAGCTTCAAATTTGTTTTATAAACCAGTAGTTGTATTTTTTTTTACTCCTCTCAGGGGTACTGCTGGCTTAGAGAAAGGGGCTTTGGAATTCAAGTTTATTAATACAAGGTCCAATTAAATTCAGATTAAATATCTGATGTTTTTAAGATTGAATGTTCTGGAGTTTTGGTTGATGCTAGAAAATGACCATAGTGAAGATCTTTGTTGATGTATTTTCCTGTAGTTGTCATGTTTGAAGTCATGGGACTGCAAACTAGTTACGACGAACGAAACCATGCCGTTGCTGGTTGCAGCCAAGTAATGCTTTCTGTTTTCCCTCTGTCAACAACCAAGTCCACAGAGTCAATATAGTGACTGTGTAAAAGGATTCTGATGCACCTTTCCACTGCCAAACTTCAATTTTCCCATTTTGTGTCTCTTCACTATGTTCCATTTGTTTCACCTTTGCCCGTGTTGCTCGTCCTGCTTGCCAATCAGCTACTTTCCTGTCCTTTTGTTTCCCAGCTGTGTCTTATTTTGTCAAGGTCCTTACAGACTGAGCTACTGCTGTTCCTCCTTTAATTAGTTTCCTAGCCTCTGTTTAGTCACTGTTGGTACTTATTTTTTCATCCACCCGCCTTTGTAACCCTAGTTTGTAACCCTAGTTTACTCTATTTTTTCATTTTATTTTATTCTTTTGAAAAAAAAATCAATTTTATTCCTACCTTGGGCTGGTTTCCTTTGTTGGGTTTCACTGTCTCCTCATACCACCACGACAATGTTGACCATCCGGACTTTTCAACCTAAGCCCTGTGAAAACAGTTCAATACTGTTTTATCTCATCAGAACTAGATAGGAGCCTTACCAAAAGATTCACAGGTGATAAAAGATAGTACGTGTGCGAGCACAGGAGAGGGAGTTTGCCTTTTAGGGTGTGCACACGTCAAATCATTTGTTCTTTTCACCATAGAATCGATGCCCCCTTGAGCCACAGATAAACCAATGGCCCCCACTTTCAGGTCAGAAAAGCTGTCACGGATCTCTCTTTGCTGCATTCTCTAAGAATACAAAATGGTTGAACATCCAAATTTGTATGCAACACATATGCTCAGAGATCATGTGAATACACAAGTAAATATTTGTGTGGAATTTTGCCTCGCAAAAAATAAATCAGAGCAGGCATTCATGAACTTGATAAAGTGAAATAGGCGATGCTGGCATTGTATTACAACATAAAAGTGATTGGGAAAAATATTAGCAGTTGCAAAATGTCTCAGACACAATGAGACTTTGACATGTCAAATGATAAAAACAAGGACTTAATACATATGTATTATACTGTCAAAAGGCAAACATGAAAATATATTTCACATGCCTATGAACACTGCAAAGCATCTAAAAAGGTATGATGTCAATAGTTTCAATCATTACAGTAAAGCAGTTGTAAGTAAAAGTTTACAATATACATGGAATTTTATTGTCTTAGTTGCCATTGCAAATGATCACTCAAATGAACTGTATGACATCTTCTTGATATTCATATTTAGCTAAGAAAATTGTAGTAAATAGTTATGACTTTATAATGGCATCAATACAACAAAAGGTGTCTCATTGCCATGGTAACCCTGGATCACCTCCTTCAGAGTTGCTTATCTGTTTTTTTACCCTTGAAGTATTTTATATTGTGAAAGCACTCGATGTTATTGAGAGTGAGGTGGTGTGTGTCTTCAAATTTCTTTGGCTCCTAACCTTGTCTTTGATGGACAAGAAATACTTGTTCTATACTGCAGCCAATTGTGAATTTAACCAGCTGCTTAAATGTATATTCCACTCCACAACTGTGGACAGAGAGCAGTATTTATATTCCATCTTTATTTGCTAGAATGTACTCTTATTCCTGTTCGGTCTGAACCAATGAACAAACAAAACATCATGGAGTGCTGAAGTCTATCCCAGCCGATGTCAGTCGAAAGTAAAGGTTAAGTAAAGGTTTGCATGCACACCATGATTGGGCCAGGTCGAGAATACTCTCACAGATGTAGAAGCTGATCTACTAACCTGGCACGATACAAAATCTACACGCAATTTATTATGTGCCTTTTGAGACCAGTAAATAAATAGATGTATTGCAATGGATGATTTTGTATCTTTAAATACACCTGAAAGACAGGTGCAAAATAAATGGCTGTGCATAAACATGATGAGGAGGCACAGACAAGTTGAGAGGAGATACGGAAAACAGATTTTTCCACTCTCGTAAATATTTTTGAAATGCCAGAAAGTTAAATTGCCATACCAAATCATTGGTTATTATTTTATTCTATTAAAAGGAACGCTGATCAGATAAAATCGGTGCTCAATTTGATTGAGAGGTGATGAAAGGTGATTTCAGGAAAAGGAAAATAGAGCATTAATATCCATAGGCCTTCATCCACCACATGACATGTGTCTCCTTTCTCTTTTCTTTTTTTTTGGTGGCAGTCTGTCTAGCCCTCATCCTCTCTAGCGGTATAATCTCCCATTCCCCGACGGGTGCCCGGAGTAAATCAGCACAGCTGGATCATAGGCATCAATCTCAGCCAGCCCTCAGGATAGGCCACTTGTGAGCCCGTCGGGAGGCATTTCCCCTCCTTACCAAATGAGGAGCTAGGGCAGCGGTACAGTTCGTTGAGCTCAGAAAGGGGGATATAGGTGGCCGTGCTGAAGGGAGGCAATATTGGGAGGGAGGGAGGGGAATTGACCGTGTGGAAAAGAAAGGTGTTGAAATAGAACTGCACCTCAAATGTTCTTAATAGGCATCGTTTCAAGTGATGTCAGACGATTTTACAACTTCGCAGAGAAGTGAATTTCCTTAAGCATATTGCATTAAAAGTGTGCTACACCTTTATGGCATTAATTATTCAAAAATGTGATGAAGTGAGAGAGTTTGTGAGGGATGCAGTAATAAATGCAAGAAAGATAGGAGAAAGTGTAATGGAGCAGTAAGTGAGATCCATCATATGCAGGGCAGTCAACGGGGTAATGTCCATTCAAAAGTGTTTGATTCCTACTGTAAATTTTCATATTCTAAATACATTTAATTTTGTTTCAACCACTTTTCAGCCCATGTGTATACTTTGCTATTCAAGAGATGTTGTCTGCACAAGAGTGATCTTTGAAACATTAGAAACATCATGAAACAATGTATTGATCCATTGTCTCTTGACGAAATTGGTATTGATGGATGTTGTCACTCCTATTTCTTATATATTATTCCTTAATCTAGTTTTAATCCATAACAAGTACATTTGCCCCAGTCCATTTTCACAGCCTGCGCAGTTTACTTAAAAAAAGCAAATACTCTTGTTGCTTTGAGTTGTATATACAGCACATTCCTTAAACAAAAGTTACATTCTATATAGAAGACCTTGCAAACAGAGCCTTTTAGATCAGTGGAGTTGATAGTGATAAATGACACATCACTGCGATCCGATCACAATTGTATGTTACATGTATGTGCTCTCTCATAAGCAGGAAAAAAATAACAACCTGTCACTTAGTCCATCAGACTGCATCGGTCTCACTTTGTTGCGCAAGAGCTGAGAATTCATACAGCTAGCTGTATAAGACAAACGAGGAGAGGATTTTGGGTGAGGATGGACAGGTCTGTTATTACAATGGGGGAATGAAAAATCATCTGTTGCCAACTGTCTTAAACTGGCAATTGAGAGCAGCTCCATTCCACTGATTAAGAGACCCGACATTTATTGGATTGCCATTGCTAAGTGTAAATCTGTGCGGCACTGTCACGCTTTGATTGTATACGTTCTCTTGGGAGATTTAGCGGTCCATCCTAAAGAACACATTTCTTGTGCAACATAAGTGATACAACGCTTACAATAGAAACTGGATTTTTTTCCTGCAACACTCTTGTTCCCAACACTCATGTTTGTGAGTTGTACCTATAGACAAGGTGTGACCTCAAAAGCATGAAATACTATTGTACTGAATTAAAAAAAAATATCAGGCGGACTCTTTTCATGCAGATTTACGGTGAGCTCTCTGCAATCTACCATTTCTATTCTAAACTTTTAAACAAAATTTAACTCTTTAAATCCAAATTGGAGCAAGGTTGCTTAATTTAGGATCCTTAATATATAGAATACAGCATCTTAGAAAATATGACTTCCATGTTGTTGTTTTTTTGTTTTTTTTTAAATAGTGCACTGAAAATTCATGGATAATTTTATTTTACAATAAAGAAAATTGACATTTCAAGCTTCTATATACTGGTGTATTATTCACCAGTAATGTTGATTCAGGGCAGGTGGGACAAATGCACTGAGTGGTATTCATGAATAATTTATTTTACATGAAAGAAAATTAACATTTCAAGATTCTACATTCTGGTGTATTGTTCATTACAGAAAGATTTAAACTATTTTGGCATTCACCAGTAATATTGATTCAGGGCAGCTGTGACACATGCACTGCGTGGTAGTCTAATAAATGTGTTAAGCACTGTAAGTTAAAGCAGGCATGACCCTGCTGAGAAAACAGCAGTGAAATTTAAATTGTACCGCTGGGTAATCATAAAAACCCTCTCCACTGAGGACTATTTTCTGCAGTGTCTTTGTCAAACTGCATGTGCTCACTCTTTAAAGCCGCAAGTTTTGTCAATTAATTTTATTCCCATATAAAACTCCACTAACAATGAGCGAAACAAATACACATGCTAACTGTGATCATTAAACATGAAATAGTGTGTTGCGGGGGAAAAACACCGATATTCATTTTAAGTATTTTCGCAAAATATTGAAATATAACTCGCGATATCGGAGACAGCTCCGATTCTTTCGATCCCTCTGCGGAGAACTAACCGCCCTTTGATATGTATGGCTTTTCTTTGCAATCCACATCAAAGTGTAGGGTTGTGTTTGTAACACACACAAATGACACTTGTGCGAGGATGTCTGACACTCGTTAGTGGCTTGGGCTCTGCAAAGTTCCTTTTTGTGAAAGGAGTTTGTTTTCTGTGTTTTGAAGCTTGTCTCAAAAAGGCTGAAGTGCCTTCCGCAATACAGCTGTAGCATGTGTTGACAAATCACACAATACAGTGTACACCTGCATGCGAGAGATTAGACTCTTCAAACCACAGCAAACTCTTGAATGGTGACAGCAGGCAGGCATTGAGAGAAACCATTATGCTAACAATGAGGCCTATAAACAGCAATATGCAGCTATTGACTAGATGTACAGGTAGGTGCATGACCTTCAAATAAGTATATCTAACTAGCAATTGTGTCATTCGTTTTTCAGCTTGACAAACTCATTTAAAATTGCGAAGGAGCTGCCATCATCACTTGTATGTACTTTGACATGTATTGTGACACACAATGCTAGAAAATAACACCCATTTCATGAGAGCTCAGCCAGTGACTAATACACAGGTGTTGTCGGTATGTTTGGCAAATGCTACAATTCAAGATATTTATCAATGTACAACTTCCAAATAGGTTCCATACAAGTCTTTGAGGGTTCTCACAGGAATCGGTTGCAATTATTTGCAGGTTTTATATTTTATTTACATTTTTACATCACTCAAAGCAGCAAACTGATTCCGAGCAAGCTCAACCTCTGTGTGTTTGAATGATATTTACAAATCACAATTCTTTCTAGCATGCTGTCAATGTGTGACCCCCCCCTCATACAAGAAGACTTGGCTACTGAAAGTGTTTGATTGCATCTTTTTTCAGGAACCTTTGCATCAGATGCAACAGCTGCCAAAGGAGACGCTCCCTTCATTAGTAGGCCTACCGGAGACTACTAGCCGCTTGGCACCGAAAAGCCAAGAGTTGTGCTGGAAAGTACTGTAATCTTTCAGAGAGGGAATGACGGGGAGCGGGGAAGGAATGAAAGATTTGGAAAGGATTTAGGCATGGCAAAGATTAGAAAACCATATCGGCCTTATCGTGCAGCCGCCACACTTGGGACTTGAATGAAGCAGCTGTCAAATTGGAAACATACAAAAGCAGTAATCCTACAGTAAACAGAATGTTGGGTTTAAATGCAGCAAAATCCACAGAGACCAAGTAAGGCAGAGAGTGAGAGCGCAAGGGCAAATAATCTATCAGTGTCTAAACAGACTGTCTGGAGCAAGGGTCTTTCAGTACATGTAGCTGACTGTTAACACTGATAGAGAAGGATCGGCCACAAGGGAAGTGGGTGAAAGTGAGAGCATTGCGAAGATGCTGACAAAGTCGCCCCCTAGACCACTTGGGGAGTGTTGGTGGATTGTTGTGAAATGCTGCATGGAAACAGTTTTACAAGGCTCAAGTGTAGCGATTAGGACAGCACTCACTCACTGCTTTCAACTTTGTAGAACGACTTTCCCTTCTTTTCAACATTTCTAATCTCACAAAATGTGTGTGGTAGAACAGGGCTCATACACGAATGGATAATCTTTGCAGGTGCGCCACTGACATTTTATCTGAGGACATTTCTGTAGTTTGAAGCAGCCACGATAGTGACCGGTTATGGATGGATGGATGGATGGATGGATGGATGGATGGATGGATGGATGGATGGATGGATGGATATTTATGATGATTAAAATGGTGATGAAAAATGGCTGTGTTAGAGAAGAAAAAATAATGAATTGGTACAAAAATAAATGTAGGGAGAAGGAAAGTTTACTTGCATCTTGATTAAATAGTTTTGTAAAAACGTGTTGACCAGTTTTATTCATAGTTTTGTTCCTGGTTATTGATTCGGTCACAGCAAGCTTGTTTGTCACAGAACAAAAAAAAGGTAACTTCTTTCTGAATAAGAAAAAGAAAATGGCAGAGAAAGCAGAAGATAAAAGCCCAATTGATTTGCGTCTTAGCAAAATTATGTTTGTTAAAGTTTTCCTCTGCGATTTTGACCTGCATCTGATCCCAGTGCTGCGAAGGGTAAATGGTCAGATGGATTTCGAAGTGTGTGTAATGATATAATAGCACACGTGTAAGTGTTTTAGAAATGTATGCACTTTAAAAGACATTTGGCAGTCTTCGCCATATCCTAACAATTTCTGATATAATAAAAGGTTTGAGAGAAGCACCCAATAAAATACTTTAGTAAAAGTCTGCAAAATAACTGTTTCCTCACGGGCCATCACTTTTGTCCACCCCATTGTAAACATCTCAATGTGTGGTTTTACTTTGTATTTTTACAGAAAAGTTCCATGAAGCAAGCTGGAAAAAACAGTGCTATCTTAGAAAAACACATTTTGCTTTCAGCCTCACTGCCCTCTGCCTAAAAACAGTGTAGCCTAATGTGGCATGGCATCCGCCACAGGCACGTTATCCATATACACAATATTAACTTGTAATCAGAATAAGTGACCCTTTGAAGAAAGAGCTACATTATACGTACCTCATGCCTGTGGAGGGGGGAATTCAAGTATTTTGCCCATGCAACAAAATCCGGGTTGCTTGTGTATGTGTGTTCAAATGCCTCCAAAGCACTGTTTTTGAAAGACATATTTGTGGGACTAATGGGCCTGTAGCTCGGTGGTGTCAAAACAGCCCCAAGAAATGCTGCTGTGTAGTTGTTCCTGATTACTGAACAGGTCATTTATATATGCATACTCAGCAATGCGTTTGATACCCCTTTCGACTTCTTTAGCCCACTCGCTGTTTAAAACGGCGTTCTGCTGTTTGGTATGCAACACACGCATGCTCTCCTTCCGGGCATCATCAGTGGAGGCTGAAGTCTGATGAGCTAAAAGAGAGGATGGAGAGGAGAGAGAGAGAGCACTAAAATGAAAGAGAAAAATCTTCACAGTGTACCAGAAAAATGAACATAATTTCCCAAAGCTATCCATGTTTTGACCAGTGAGTTTCAATTTGATTAGGCACAACTCTTTGGCCTCACATCAAAACAATTTGACTGTCCCCTGCTTAAGAATTTCAGCCATCAAATTTACCTTCAACTGCAGGGCTGGTCAACATTTTTTTTTTTTTTTTTTTTTAAGGCCCACCACAGTGAGCTTTTAGGCAGTACCTCAAATGAGGTCTTTCATCCTCCTTTCTTCCCATACATAACTCTTCCAGGAAATAAAGCCAGTTGATTTGGCATTTCTTCACCAAGGCCTTGATTACGTACTAAGTCATGCCTGGCACAGAATTCTCATCTCCTTCAGCTTGTGTTTGGCTGGTCTACTGCAGATTGAAGACCGAGGGCGCAGTGCTGGGCACAGTTTGGACATAGCTTTTAATGGTTTGCCTCATTAACTCTGATTGGAGGAAAACAGAGGTCAGTCCAATGTTGTTTTATAGTGACAGCATAGCACATGAGTCCAAAACAGCACAGCTTCCCATCACGCGCAATGACAAGTTGAACCATTAAAGGGAGTGCTGTTCCAAAATTAAAGGGAATTAAAGTGGTAAAATGTATGAGGAAGAGAAAAAGCAAAAATAAATTAGTTCCCTTAAAAACAAACAAAAAAACACAAGCCTTTCTTTCTCGCTCGTTCCTGTTTCTGCTCTTATTGGTATCTTATTAGATCCCTCTCTGCCATGCAAAGTTATTGTGCTGGGACTCGTTTCAAGGTTTAAATCCCAGCAAAGCCTGTAATAATCTGTCATCTGAGGGAGATGCCCCCTCAGACAAGGGCCTTCTAATCCACAGAGATCAATGGACGACTGGCTGGCTGACCCGTCATTTCCCCAGTGCATTACTGGACACGTCAGAGGCTCCCTACTTTGGTCACCCAGTCTGCCACCAATCACATTCTCAAAGACCATCACAAGGTTAATGAGTGGGATAATAGAGGGATATTAAAGTCAATATCCGATCTTTGGATGGAGGTCAAATGACAGGAAACGGCAGCAGTCACTAAAGCCAACCATTGTCTTTAGAGATAATTGGTGCCTTATTGCCGGGAACCTCCCAGCAATTGCAGTAGCTAGGAACTGTGTGACTAAAAACCTTCCCATTAATAATATTCAAAATATTGCTGCATACCTATATAGTGGAATAAGCAGTTTGCGGCTCAGCACATACATACTGTTTACACATTAGCGTTGTTTCGTGTAAAACAATCAAATAAGCGCAAGAGTGACATCGATGGTGCAGAGTGACGATGCTCTGCTTCTATAATGCTTAACGCTTCATAGTTTATTAAGATCCCCAAGTGAGAATATAAACTGGCAGTCATAGTTTACGTTCTTCTGAGGTGTTGTAATGGATTCCGCAGGTTTTGATGCGGTGTTCATATAACATATAATGCCTGCTAGCACTGTGTGACAATATAGTAGTGAATATTATTAGCAGATCCTTTCTCTCTTAAAGCTTTACCTTTTCTGTCACTTGGGTAAGGGTTAATCATTGCCTCATCATTCCACAAATGTAAGCGTTCCTTAATTAACCCTTTAATGACCACATGCCAGTTCATCAGCTATAATGCTGGCTGAGAGCATGTCAATATGTTTACTAGCCTTTTTAATGACGGCTGATACCAGATTGTGACCATGGATTTAGAGACAACTCAGGAAAAGATGTGCTTTTTCAGTCTAGAGTCCATTGATACGTAGGTTCCAAATATGTGTTTTTCTCAAGGGATGTCCAAGTCAATCATAGCCCTAACGATGGAACCACAAGTGAGAAGCAGGGCGGGATATTGTTCCTTTAGGCTACTTAGCCAGCTTTATAAATAATCTGCTTGGGCGGGAGGAGACTTGAGGTTTAGGACTACCTTATGGTATGCATCACATGGCAAGGCAAGGGAAAACAACAGCTTTGTTCCTCCGTGTTTCATCATGCTAAAGATCATTTATTTACATTATTAATAATAACTCAAAATATTTTTGATGACAAGATCATGGTGTCTGAAACTATGAATATATACACTATAATTAGCCAATGTTGAATGACCTAATTTCCAGCACGCCCCCACGACCCTGACCAAGATAAGCAGTATTGAAAATTGAAGAATGCATTGGATGGATTTTAATGGTTATTTCTGCTCCTTAAAATAGATTACCCTAAAAAGTATTAGAAACAATTTTAGAAGTTATGTCCTAAAATGGTGATAATATTGTATTGGATTTCAGAATTGTGTGCAAAATGGGAAGACAAATCTAAATGACTGCCGGGAGAGTATATATTATACCATGGGTGTTGTGTTGCTCAGTGCTGGTGGATAGCTTTTTATTGCTATGACTCTCACTCTGCAATGAAGTTTGTGTGCCTTGGGCTTTTATTTTCGATTTGATGCTGAGAAAGTGCAGGCATGGTTAGCCCTTTGTAGTACTCTCTGTAGCCATTCTTCCCATGCTTGTTCAGTCACAGGCGACCCACCTCACACTGCTCTTGCCGGCTATCTTTTTACATGTACATGATGTCCATGAAAAATATGTTTGTCTGCATTAGTGATTTATTTTTTTAATTACCAAACATT
This sequence comes from Syngnathus acus, assembly GCF_901709675.1. Taxonomy (NCBI): domain Eukaryota; kingdom Metazoa; phylum Chordata; class Actinopteri; order Syngnathiformes; family Syngnathidae; genus Syngnathus; species Syngnathus acus. The sequence goes on along the minus strand of NC_051098.1, from coordinate 7,672,172 downwards.
AAGACATTTGGGGAGTAAAGTCCACATAACGGCAGAAGTTCACACACACTTCACAAGAATTTTATCTGACCAAATTATTACAGTGAAAATTTGAATCAAACCTTCGCTCTTCTCTTTGAGTTTACACTTTAACTCTTCTCAGGAGTTACAAGTGAAGTTTGTTTTTCATTATGGAGAGAACTCTCATTTTTAGTTCAATTTATTAGTGGTGAATATTTGAACATAAAAAGGGGGTTCAGTAAAACCGACATCAATTATTTTAGCAAGTTTGAACTTGATTTCACTTACTGTGTGAAAATGACAGAGGAGGAAAATCGCTGACTGTCTCTCTCAAATTGAGGTGTAGCAACAAAGGCGAGGAGTTAATTACCTCTTTGCCAATATAATTTGACAATGTGTGATGAACTCTGTGAAATAACACACATTGTGGTTAATTGTTTACTCTGAAAATGTTAGAATTACACTTATGGAGTTAAAATCAACTCCCCAAAATTTAACCCTGAATTTGTACCTCTCCAATGTCTGCTGTGTATGGCCCTGTCACTTTTATGGAAGTACAAATAAAATCAAACGGAGTATTCAGGAAACTCTAAGAACGAGCGGGTTTTCTGTCAATTACATTATCTTTATTTAATTGTAGTGTATGCTGCAGGAAGGTTTGACTTAAAGCCTGCCATTTTTACCGTGTTTTGGGCTCTCGTGTCACATTCCTGGCCTATAATTTCTGAGAACCACCCATATTTCTTGAGAACCAATGTTGCAGGAATTTAAAGGTTGTGCATTTGCCGGTAAGGTAGCAAATATTTTCTGTAAATTACTGCACATTCTAATATGGGAAAGAGTCATACTAAAGTGTTTTTTGTGAATGACTAGCCAATATATTTAACTGTTTTCATTTAAGCGCACTCTTTCTTGACACATGACCTAGTTCACTGTAACTTTAAAGTAAAATCAGTAATGCAAGATAGAGAAAGTGAAGAGGAAATGGACATTTTGTTGATGTTATTGTTCCATACAATGTTGACGGGATCAGTGATGAGAATGAAGTCTACTTTCAGATTTTGAACTCTTGGTAAATATGCATTTATGCTATTGCATCCTTCTGCGTGTACATTGACAATACTCACACTTTATACTCAATAGAACTGCACAGAGGGAGTTTACGTTGCAATGCTATGCATGTTTAATTACTCTAAGTTTACTTTTATATGTCAGCCTGCTTCGAGTGAGCAAACATTTTCTAAACATAATGAGAGGAAATGATGAGTTTGGCAAGGCCATGCTTGATTCTTCTCTTGATGTACTTTTGTCCCAAAAATAAATAAATCTGAATGTATAATGTGTGACTTGAGGCAATTGTTTTCATGTGCAAACCTTGTTGCTGATGATTTGGAAATAATAACACCATTACATGAATATTTCTCTAGGGCATTGTGTGTTCTACCTAAAAAAAAAAAAAAAAGAACTCAATGCAATAAAATGTTTTACATGAATTAAAAATATCGTGCTGGGCCAAAGGAGAAAACAATTATTTGAAACAGTTGTTGGGTTAACTTTTTTTTTGCTGGTGTCTTTCAGTATTGTTACATCTTGAAAGCATGTTCAGTTTTCTTTTTTTTTTTTTTTTCTGTGGTTGATTATTGCTAAAATATCCCAAAACCACAGTTGAATTGATGTACAGTACTGTAACAGTGACATTTTTTAATAGCAGCAGAACCTAGGGCTGTGTTAGTTGTGTCTGGGATAGTTTAATAGCACATATTTATATTTTAACTTAATAGATACCGAATGTCTCTCTTTTATAATTCCCGGGGGAAATGCAGGAGGAGAGAATAATAAACCAGTTTAAGTGCCCATGGGGGAATTTGAACATAAAATACATAAATGGAGGATGACACACACATTTTTTTTTTAATAATCCCTGGAAATGTTGCATGTTTGACTCACCTTATTAGTGTGTCTGACATCCAATTAGTTCAAATTTTGCAGAGGAAATAATAGAAATAAAATGAACTCCCTTTCATCCTTCAGATGTGTAGGCAATGATTTTAATACTTTCAACTGTCATACAAGTTCAAAAGAACAACAACAACAGTTTGTTAAAATGTGAAATCATTTGTGTATGATGCGAACAAACGAGACACAGATTAAAGGCAGCTCACGTTCTAGTATTTTGTTCTACTCATTTTTTTTGTTAACCCGGCCATTTTGTACTGACCAGCCTGTGCAACCCCTTTTTCACAGTATTTTCTATATCTGCTTCTAGTAGAGTGACAATGACACTTTCTTCTGTGATCACGGATGCATGGTGTCGACTACTGACGCAGACGCATGCACACACACACAAGCAGAATAAATTGCACACTCATTATGCACTAAATATACTCAAGTGAAATGAAAAAACAAACAAAAATAATAATCAAATAGCCCACTGTGTAACTTTTTCACCAACTATATACAATTTTGCTACTTCAAATTATAAATAAAGACTGCAATAGTTCCGCCTTGGCTCGAAGCACAAATTTGTCAAAACAAATCACAATTGTTGTCATTACGCTGAATGGCTTTCAAAGTACAATCCACAATCAAACAATGTATTTCTCACTTCCTCATTTTAGTGTCAAGTCTGGATGATAAATTGTCTAAATGTGAGCCTCCTGCGAGAACAATATTGTTCATGGACGATCACCCCTCACACAAAAGTCAGTGGAAATGATGTGTTCACGCATCCTCCTGAGATGAGTCATCCTGATGCCTTGTGACAGGCCTCATTCCACGAGTGAGAGAGGCTAACCAGGAGGGCAGGTTTGCCCCAAACATACGCTTCAGGGCAGACTCCATCTGGGCCAAATAAGAACAAGTGAAGCGAGGTTAAAAATAACCAACGGGGAAGGTATGGCAGCAGCACAAGGCAGGGAGATGAAAGCATGCACGCATGGTAGGAGGCTGCCATTGAGGCAGAACTGTACAGCTCTTGGTTGGCCAAACAAGCTGTATTGATTTGTTTTTTGACAGAGTGAGGTTCAAATAAAACAATCCTCACTGTTAAATCTATCTGGGGAAAAAAATCCCAACATTCCTTGCAAATGCTGATCAAGTTGCTAATCCAGCGAGGCACTGGCATTGCGATACAGTTACTGTTCAGTATTTGACTCATTTTCAGTTCTTTTCAATCAGGCAGACAATATCCCCCATGCTGCATATGAATGACATTTTCATAAAGCGGGATTAGTTATCTAATCTGTCTTTTGAGAAGGATCAAAAAGAGCCTCATCATGATGGACATTTTAGTTGCTGGTTAAAATATTGCTTTTCATGATACCAAGACAGTCAATGTCATTCCCAGTGTTAAACTGTTTCAGGAATGAATGAAAGGAAAAAGGAGCAGTATATTATGTTGTCTTAAATGACGAGCACAAATGTTAATGTAAAAGTTGATAATCGTGGAATATTTTCAAAATTGTGTTTTACTCTCTATGCAATGTATTTTTAAATGTGTTAATCTTGATTGAAGTAACATCTAGGGATCCCCATCCTTCTTTGCTTCCCCATCTGTTGTTATCAAACGCTGATCGGGTGTTTGTGTGGAATCAGTCATAATTTGCTTTCTAAGCTGCTTTGCATTGTCACATTTCATTGTGGAGCAATATTTTGCAATTAAATTAAAGTATTTAGTTCAATTTATTCACACATTACCAAATAAAGTAAATTATTATTTTCTACGAATATTTTTTTATCTAACAGAGTTAGACAAATTCATTTCAGTGTGTCGGACTTCCTGTTTTTGACAACTTTTGGTGCAGGCTCACGGCAATGTCACTGTGTGTTGCCAGCACCTAGGATGAGTAAAATATTTACTCTCAGAAACCCGAGGAGACCTGAAAGCCCTCCATGTGTTATGAAAGGTTTTAATCCTTTTTTCACCCGCAAGGGCGCCCATATTTCTCCCTCATGTTTGGAAATGAATACATTTGAAACGTAGCTGTAATTTTAATTTGATTAAGTATACAGTATTTGAAAACTAGGAATAAGTCAATCTTATGTGACAATATTTTAAGACATTTTGTGATGTTTTATTTTTGTGAGATACCAGATAGACCTCAGCTTTTTTGTTGTGATAGGAAAGTGGAGTGGACAACAATGTGGCTGCCACTAATAGCTCAATCGAAAAATCACAAAAGTACTCATTGAAATGAAGTTGGCTCTTCTTTAGCGCTTGTGTCACATCTTCTCTTAAACTATAATGGGTTGCCCTTGCTTTAATTCAGTGTCGGTGTGATCTTGTTTCAAACAATTAAACTAATTAACAAAAGTCACTTTCATAATAGAACTAGTAAAAGCATCAGGTTTGATACAAGTCCATAATTTGTCATGAGTCTAAGGGAACTGAATGTTGAACTACAGTACCTCTTACACAACCTCCACCACCTGATTTAATAAGATTTGATAGGGATAACTATCCAAATATATTACATTTAATTTTCAATGATGGACTTGAAATGAAAATCTATGTAGCCCATCCGTGCGTCTGTCCGTCTGCCCGCCCATCCAAAGGGTTAAGATTGTTGCTTGCTTACATTTTTGTGTACGTGTGTGTCCATTTCAAACAAAGATGATTCAGATCTCTCTCCGTATCATTGGCAAGTGAATATGAGATTCATGCATATCGTATTAACATCTAGTGCTGACATAATGTTATTGGCTCATAATATTGCTTTTTAAGACACATGATGTATTATACGAAGAGCACTCCTTGACATTTTGCATCACAATTATAAAACTCCCAGAGAACAAAGAAGAAGCTTGATTAAATATCCTTGAAGTGAATGTCATTATACAGGTACAGTACACATCAGTATTACAACTCATTAATCTCGATCCACAAACTTGCGATATGACAAGACGTTCATGAGTGCAATATTCATCCCAGTAGTTAATTTCAGCAGAAGTGACCATCTGGGTCTTTAGATCTCCTACCTAAAGCTAAAATCACAATAACATCTTGGCTACAAGAACACTGATGAGATAAAAATAACATACAATGTCAAAAGGGGAATTGTGAGGGCAACTTGAAACTCTATCAGCTTGTCACTTTTTTACTTGACATGGATAATAATAGAATATTATTCTAAATCCAAATACATAATATGGATTGTCACTATGAAATGAACATGATTTTTTGTTTTAAATGTATACAATTACATAATCAAGCAGAAAATCAAATATGTTTAAGACCCTGCTGAAGTATTTATTCAAGTAAAGCAGCTCCAATCCACAAGGCTCACTGTCCTGCCTGTTTTTCATGTCTCCCTGCTGTAACACGCCTGATTCAAATTCATTAGTCTTCAACTGATTGGTTGCTGTTTGTTTAAAAAAAAAATATATATATATCCTTGTATTTTACCCCAAGTCAATGTCATTAAAAAAAAAAATCACCATATTGCTGCTGAGTGACTGACAGTGCCATTTGAAAAAAGAAAATATACAGCCGCCTGAAGAAAAATACTGACCGCTTATTGAGAAAGTGTTGACGGTGAGGTCTGATGTGCGTGACACACTCGTGCTCTCCGTATACAGCCATTGTCAAATGTTTTTTTAGGACACAGGCGACAGTCTGACATTTTCCAGCCATTCCCTTTTCTCGTGCAAAGTTCATACAGCTCCATACATATCTGAGAGGTGGCCTCAGGCAAGCAGTCACCTCTCCTGGCCATCACGACAAGGCAAAATAAAAAAAAAAAAATCAGCTTAAGTCAGGACGAAAGTGTGTGCTTCCTGCTGCACAATATAGTTGGTGGCATGCCGTTCAATCCAATTCTATGCAAGGATTAAATTGTGTAAATGGTGTTGAAACTTTCAATAACGTTCAATTTGGTTCTGATTAGTATTGTTCAAGAGGACAATTAACATATTTTCTCGTACCTTTACGTCATACTGGCTCTTCAGACCACGAGAGGCCATTATTTGAAGAAATTGTGTCGCTAGGAACCAAGTCTACTTTAAACTACTAAAGAAACTGAGCAGCACAAGTTTTCAAAGCTGACAGAGTTCATTGACTAAACTATCAGTGATGATGAAAAGGTAGATGTAGTTTATCATATGTGTTTACCAGTAAACCTCGGTTTCCTCTTCCAGTCAGAATTCATCCATCCAAAAATATCCCACAAATTCATAAGGTTTTTCTTCCTTAAAGAACAAAGTTGACCTCACCGTGAATAACATGAAATATGATAGCTGACATTGAGTCAAGCCTCATTAGTTTTCAATTTAATTTGGTTTAACCTCTCTTCAATTTTGGGGGAGAATATAAATGTGCCACCGTCTTACACCAGAGATGTGAAGAAAATGTGTGAAAGGCTGAAAACTTCAACTTTACACCTGCATTACCTAGCAAGACCCAAAACAAGAGATGTATCCTTAACTGTGGTACCTATAAAGTTACAGTTCAGCTTGTATTAAATTTTACAGTTGTCCTCCATGAATTGCCTCCTAGTGAATGATGAAAAATATTACATTTCTTCTCATTCCATTTTTCCTTGAGTCAAATCCTCCAAACCAAAAGCCGTGTCAGATAGCCAGGCTCAATTAAAAAAATATATATACTTTTTGTTGTTTGGGATGCAATATTAATGCATTAGAGTGGCTCGGTAGGGCACTGGTTAGCACGGCCGCCTCACAGTTAGGTAAGTGCGTGTTCGATTCCACCTCCGGCCCTCCCTGTGTGGAGTTTGCATGTTCTCTCCGGGGCCCGCGTGGGTTTTCTCCGGGCACTCCGGTTTCCTCCCACATGCCAAAAACATACTTGGTAGGCCGATTGAGCACTCCAAATTGTCCGTAGTTGTGAGAGGGAGTGCGAATGGTTGTTCGTCTCTGTGTGCCCTGCGATTGGCTGGCAACCAGTTCAGGGTTTTCCCCGCCTACGGCCCGATGATTGCTGGGGATTGGCTCCAGCACGCCCGCGACCCCCGTGGGGACAAGCGGTATAGAAGATGGATGGATATTAATGTATTACTCATTCATTTTGTTCAATCTCCGGATGAAACTTTTTTTATCAACTTAATTTATGTGCTAATAAGTAGAAGCACTTGGTAAAACACTAAGTGCCTTCAACATGTGTTAATTGACAGAGTATTTCTTGTCAAATCAACTAAATCAATTGTTTCATTCTTCATTTGGTGTATATAGTTTCTAAATGTTATTGAGATTTAGAGATTTGTTGCTTTGAAGGTTTTGCAGATTTCATGTTGTTGGCTTTCAAATGTATTTCAAAGAGAATTTAATTCAGTCGCTGAAACTTGTCATGGTTTTCAAAACAGATTTTTATGGTCTTGGTCTTGGTGTGCCTTGCTCAAGACCCCCAAAAGTCTTGTTCTTGTCTTTGGTGACTCACCCAACATTAAGAGAAACATATATCCTAACCATAATAATTATTTGAGCTTTAGATTGGTGCTCTTTGTCAAAACATATGTGGCGTTGATGACTGAGTTTTGTTTTATCACCTAACTGTTCAAAGTTAGGGTCCGAAGTAGTTGAAGTTGCCGTCTTAGGTGTCAAGTCAATTATTAAATGTCAGAAAAAGAAGAAATCAGGATGATAGAAGGCTTGGTAGTAGGATTTTAGAAGTCATGTGGTCCTTATTTCTAATTAATTATGGGACTCATGGTAAAAACAGTGTTGTAATATTTCCAAAGTCACCGCCACCTAATGTCACTGTGACTTCCACCATTTGTCGCTACCTATTCTATGTATGATCCTTTTTGATTGATCATGATTTCATGAGATTTTTCTTTATTTCACTCGAACTCATTAAAATGGGAAAAAACATGAATAAAAAGATGAATAATAGATCAGAGCATTAGACTTCCTTGAGAAGTTCTCCTATAAGTGCTCGGAAGATGAGAGGGAGGAGAAAAGATGTTTTTGTTTAATGGGACTCAATTTCCTATGAATTAATGGCTTGTGACTAATCTCAAGTCACTCATAAGCACGGCTGACAGATATGAACCAGCTTTGCACTGCCAACGTAGTTCTCTGTTGCATGTGTTGCTTTGGGATGCCACTTCACACCCCAGCAGGGCTTTTGAGTGGGCTTAAGAGATCACTCACCACCCCTCCCTCATTGGGTCGATTTAACTCTCGAGCCTGGTATGCCCTGACAGTTTTTCTCCACACACGGTGCCCTTAGCTTTATCAGCTTAATTGGCTCGCCTCCCATCAGCAACGCACCCTTTTGTAATTGGACCCCTTTTAGCCATCCGACTGATGCCATTGTTCAGATACATGCTGTGTTGCTATAGATGTGGTGATCACTCGCACGCAAATTCCCTAACAGAAGGCCCTCCCCGTGGGTAGACACTTGACCAGTGTCCCAAACTCCCCTATGTCTTTGCCAAAAACAACCACAATGTACTAAAAAATGCCTTCCTCTCCTGCCAAGGTAATGCTTGGTTGCATTCTCAGCATATGCTGATTTATTCATTTTCTCCACATGATGTAGGCTTCTATGCCAGCAGCTTCACCAGAACTCCAAGTGCTGAACTTCATCTTGAGGCTGGTTTTATAGGAAGATCATTGTGCCATTGAATTTCCATCAATTTATAAAAATGATGGCCAATTGAGGATTTCTAGGAGAAAGACCACTCAATCATCTAAAAGACCACATGTATTGAAGCCCTCTCATGTTCTGTCTGGGTAAAGGTAGTCAGTGTCACCCTGATGACAGCCACTTTGGCCCCGGTCGGGTCTGTTTCCTGTTAGTGTGTAATGAGCCCCAATGTGGGTGAACTCCCTGTTCCCTGAGCCCTAGCCTGTCTGAACTAATGATCTTCTGAATAAATCAGTGTTGGTACCCCATCACCCCTGCATCTCCAAGTTTTTAATTTCATCCTTATCACTTCTTTTCACTGATATCCATCAACTTCCTCTGTCACAAAAAAAAACCCATTTCTGAACCCTTCCCACTGTAAGTCCAGCCACACTCCAATTTCTTTGGATTTCAAAATATTTTGTGTAATAGGAAACATGTTCCTGTTGTAAACTGTTATATACAGCATCTGTACCAGGGTGCACCAACCTTTCTTGTGAGCTACCTATTGAGCACTGATCAATGCAAAGGGCTAGCAGTTTGATACACACTACTGATGCTTGCTTAATTGACGTCTCTTGAGGTTCACTGATGTCTCACATCATGCCAGGGTGAACCATATATTTATGCGAAAGGTCTACTTGTCCCAGTTTGGTTGAAATTAAATTAAATTGTAGTTTAAATAGTGTTTACATTGGGACATTGAAATTAATGTCAAACATGATCCTGTACAATCCTGGTCCAGAAGTCTTGATGGAAACGATGTAGGTCAAACTAACACCAATTGAACATGCTTGGCTGAAGTAATTTGAAGTTTCAAGGACAGACCAGAGTGCCACTGAATAACAACAATTTGTAAGCTCACTATTGTAAATATGTAAAAGAATGTGAAAATAGATACCAGAAACTGTGAAAACAGTCGTTATGAAAAACGAAAAACAACGTTCGGCCATCACATTTATTCAGGGACACAATAAAGTGCGAAACTGTCAATTAACTGAAGCTTTGTGCAGTCATGATGAAATTCCAAGGAGCAAACACAGAACACATCTCAGGAGAAAGCAACGTTTAATTAGCGATTCAAGCCAGAAACACACAAATAACTGCAATGGTAAAAATCATTGCATCAAAAAAAAAGTACATGCAATGTCCTTTGCTTGTCAATGGCATGTTTTAGTTCAGTAAGTATCTGAAAGCGATTGTTAAGGAAAAATTTTGCTTGAAACGAAGGAGGTTTGGGGAAAAGTATTGCAGTAAAAGTATGCATTTCATAGTAGTAGTTACTACAAATTGACAGCGATACAAATTAAAGTACATATACAACATAAGAATTCATCTTTTTGATTAATATAAATAAACAAAGTTAGCATTGTGACATGATGTTTTGGTGGCCAACCTTGATGAAAGAAACACTATCTCCCTATCAAGTGCTTAGAGGGCATTGGAAAATAAACAATCATCATTCAATCAGTAGGATAAGGAGGCATGTGGAAACATCTGTTCAGGGCATGCAGCTCCCGCTCACTTCCCAACCGTGTTTGGATTGATGCAATTGGTGAAGACGGTATCGAGCCAAAAGTTGTGATTTATTTGTTTGTCTGCTCGTTTTCAGTGGTGCTGTGTGAGTAATTAAAATATGAGTGAGTTGCCAGTAACTTTAATGGGAAATAAAAACACAAGCAATACTGTTTGATGTATTTGGAGAATTTGGAGCAGTCATGAAAGAGGTGCGAGATCTAATCAAATGGTCCAATCAATCTCACAGGTCCTGTAGGATCCAGCATGAATTAGGCTCCAATGTTAAGTTATTGAGCTCCCCCAAAGATAAAATGTAGCCCTGGGGTAAGAGCAGTTACTTTACAGTGTGGTCAGCATTGTTGTTGCCCATAGATTGCCTTTCCAAGGTGGCTGACCTCTGAGCAAATGATGCTAGACAAAGAATTTGCTGTCATGCATCACGTTCTGTGTCTTTCCTCACAGATTGCCTACCTCCGAAGTTATCATTCCGCTTGAGGGAGTTGGTCACAGCATGAAACTATTTTGAGTGTTTGTGATGCCTAATTTGGGATTGGATATTGAGATTATGCCTCTCAATACAAGTTGCTTACAAAGGACCTTGACCCTCAAGTGATTAATACGACAGAATTCCTCACCCAACCGAGCCAGGAGCGATGACACAAAACCTTATTTCTTCAAAACCTCCTGCAGAGCAGTCTCTGCTTATGTCTGTTGAATTTCCATATCTTGTAGTCACCAGAGCAGCGCCCACCATTAAGATAAGGACCTCCTCATTTCTAGTCTTGACCACTGGACCGAGCATCAATACTGTGACCTCTGACCAACAGTATGGCCATGTTATATATATATATAAAACTCATTGAGTCTCTTTAATGTACTGCCTGACATATGGCCACATATAGTACTTTACTATATACTGCATTAGGGAGCCCATTTCAGTTAAATATTTAATAGTTTAATTCATCAACATTTTATTTGTTTTTAAAACTGCATGGGATGCTGGACCAAATACTCTCACAAGCTTTGTATGGTCCAAGCGCTATAGGTTCCGCACACGTCCTAGAAAAGCCTAATTTCAATGTAAATTCCTATAAAGGCAAACCCTCAATTTGTGACTAATGTGAACTCTAACAGCAGTTTTAATTATTTTTTTGTCACTTTTAAAAATGATAAATAATGGTGCGAGTTGGCTTGGAATGCAATTAATCAAAAACAAAGTAGAAAGCTTTTACAGAAAAAAAATTCTAAACATATGACATCACTGAGAACGAATTAGAACTAGTGATTTATAATGCATATGTTTTTCGTGTTCCAAGAAGCAGTTGCGAGGTACCAAGATAGAAAATAGATTACAGTAGTTCGATTTTAATATGGAACATCTGAGACTTTCAGCTTCTCTTACTGTCAAGTTAATAAATGGTGTTGCATTGGAAAATGCTCCATTGTAAGTCTGATATTTGCATTTGCAATTCCTGGCTGTGGATTATAAATTGTTTACATTAAGAACACACGTTAACTTTAAGGTTTTGAAACTGTCTTTATTACATTAATATCGGCGAATAAGCCCAAAGCCCCGCTAGTGCCCTTTAAGTTGATTATTGTGATAAATGGTCATGCCATAACCAGAGTTAGTGCCACATTAACTATATTGCAGGGGACAATAATCCATATTTACTGTATTTGATCCTTATCAGACCATAGTGGTCACTGTTGTGGTATGTTTGCAACTGCCTTTCATTCATGTCTACACGGCAACATATTTTATTTCAGAATAAAAAGTAATCCTGAAGTTGTAGTACGCTCACGTGACATTCAACTTGATAATCCCCTTTCACTCAGTTTTATCATGGATATGTTTTGTGTTTTAGCTTCGTATTAAGCCTTGGGTAACCACCCAATTTATTTGATGTGATTAGTACCCAAATGTATCCAAGTCCTGGTCAGTTATTATCATAATATAATAATGATGATACCCCCCACATTAACATTTAAAGATGTAGGCAGCATTTATTTTATGCTCCTGTTCACGGAAGGATCAATTTAGACCTTTACATTATGCATACATGCATATTGTACTTTTGTACTGCAGGAGGAAACTGAAACACATGGATAGAAAAGGCCTCAACCAGAAATCAGATTTATGAACTTGCTGTTAGGAGGCAGGGCTAACCACTGGACAACAGGGGTGGTACTAACACCAGGGGCGAGGGACTACCGACTGGCCCAGTGGCTCAGTGTGGCCCAAGTTAAGCCCCCCAGCATTGTATTTGATACGATATGAGCAGTAATAAATCATTATGGTTTAAAGCTCAGACTAGTGAATACCCAAGTTAAATCTCCTTTATTTTTCTGTAAGATGCACAGACTTAGAGATGAGCTGCACAATGAAGACGTAGTTATTTACACCAGGACAAAATGAAATGTGAAGCGCTGCAATCTCAGTTGACTGACCAGATGGAGAGTTCTTGCTGGGAGTGACTCATTCCACTCAACTGCCACTTGTCCTCTCCTTTTCCTCAACACTCCACCTACTGCCACTGGTGCCATTCCTGCTGCTGCTGCTCCTTACACATTCTGACTTGCTATATTTATGATTGTGCTCAGTGAAGTGGTAAAAGTCATCATCTGGGCCAGTAGATCTGGAAATAGAGTTCTGGTTGAGGTCAGCCAGACAAGTTTTGAGAGCTCGGCCGGCCATGAGTGCAGGGGCAAGGAGTTCCAACCTGACTGAGACAAAGGTCTTGGCTGCCTATTTTCTTGAACAGTACACTGACCCAAGTCTCTTTGGTCCTTGTAACACAACAGTGATGTGAGACGTTCTCAAAAGACTTTCTGAAAATGTTCATGTTTTATTGATTGAGAAAGTTGTAGACATCAATCAATAAACCTATTTTGATTTGCCCAAACTTGTCTATTCAAGTATAATCAGAAGGCTTGAAATGAAAAAGACATATTGTTAGTGATATGATTTGTTGGTTATTGTGCTGATGATCTTTCATACCTATCGACTGCATTTCTAGCTTTTCAAGAGTAAAGAGAGTCAGGATAAAGGGCTGTGATGTTACATGCTGTATGACAAGACTGTTCAAGATTGTGCACTGGAGTCAAGAATCTAATTCTCAAAGCATATTCCCAGGAGTTAATTGCCTGAGTATCTCCACTATTGATTATATGTTTGTGGGTATAGAAGATTGTTCTGAAAGATAGTCTAAGTGGCAGATGGCAACTCATTCACTACCAGCAAATGAGAGCAAAAGCCTTCCAGCCATCCGATGTAAACAGTTAGCCTGTGAACAGTAAAAAATTAAGCAATTTCTCAAGGAACCAATGACAGCAGCAGCATTGATTGTGCAAATGAAGGCAACATCAGGCATCTTCTTATCTTACTCAAGTTATTCCCTGCCAGACCTTTGCTTGTGTAGTGGCATTTTTACTGGAGAGAAAAAAAAAATCAATTCACTACAAAGAGAATGGAATAAGCGTAAACATTTATAATGAACTTGTCTTTGGCTTCATTTAATATTTCTTTTCAGCTAATTAAACTTTCATTGTTTTATTTACCTTGTGTGACAGAAATCATATACATCCACTAAATTATCTATAAATCCCAATTCCAATGACAATGGGATGTGTAAAATTGTATTTATTTACAAAGCACATTTCACATACAAGGTAACACAGTGCGCTTCACATAGCTAAAACACAACATTTAAAGGCGAAAGAATTGAAGACTTGAGAAGAAACAGAAAAAAATAGACATTTAAAAGCAAACTAAAGCAAGTACTTTAAAAAAAGAAAAAAGAATGTACAGTGCATGTACAGAACATGATTTGGAATTATACAAATGTTCTAAAATAATCATAGATATGAGGGGAGCATATTTTTAAACAGATAGGGCTAACTTCAGTATTTTTGCCAGCTTCTATTTCAGTGCAGCATATCAGCTAAATGCTGGTGCACCATGTTTGCTTTGAACTCTGGGCTCTGCAAATTGACCCAAGTCTGCTGACTTTTCTGTTGCAACTATTAAGTAATGAATGCATGCATGATTTCAAATGATCAAAAGAAATTATTTTATGCAGATTTCCCCACTGTTCCTCCCTATTTGTTCTTTATTTCATATTGTTTATCTTTTTCTTTTACCCCACTCTTCCCTTTTCCTGCAGCCTATCATATTATCTGAACAGCCACCACTTTGATCTGACAGCCATTTTTAATTTTTTTTTTATCCTCACTCCCCCCGGTTTCTGACTCAGCTTGTCTCCCCTCGAGGGATGTGGGCATGCATGCAGGTCCTCAGTCTCCTTGGCATCCATGGTTCCCTGTATGAAAACAGATGGCAAGGGATTCTTAATACAGTGATCCCTCACCACTTCGCGCTTCACCTTTCGCAAAGGCGCTACTTCGCGAGTTTATAAGTAAGGGGAGAACGTCGTTTAAATACACGCTGATAGAGCGGGGCGTGCCTCTGAGTAATGTGCGTCACTGTGGAAAAGCGCAGAAAGCGCGGCAGCTAACATGTCACAAACGAGGCAGGGCGACCATGGACTGTTTATTTGGGGAATGCGAATAGAGGAAACTGGGAAAAGGGAGGCTAGAACGCCAGCAAAGCAGGTGCGTGGGGCGACTGACGAGCAAATCAGGGAGCGACGGATCACTGTATACTTCCCACTCATTCCTATCCCATCATTCTAACCCATGATCACTGGTAACAGGGAAGCACTGGTCTTTGCAGGCATACGGTACCCGGTCACAACAGCACATGTTTGGGATACTATTGTTACACTCCTCTAAACGTGAATGTAAACGTATACTATATTGTAAAACTGTACCATCAACAACACATGATGAAATGATTGATAAAAAAAAAAATACAATGATTCATTTGTCAAATATGGATCAAAAATACAATTTATACATTTCCCTGCTTGATGATTAACCAATAAATGTAGTGTCCTACCCCAATGTTTGGAAATAATTGCACTTAAGTCATGTTAATGGGATGCATAGTAGAGGGAAGAAAAAAATCTGCTACAAACGTACCTCCTAATGAGTAGCTAAAATATACCATTTTATTTAGGTCACAAGATAGTAAAGTTTGAACTATGAAATGTATTGCAATTAGTGAGTGGGTGAGTTTTGGGCCACTATTCTTAGTATGCACACAGCAGGGCAAGCTTAAGATATTTTTGTCCTATGGTAATGTCCCAGTAATTGTTCAAG
Source organism: Syngnathus acus (assembly GCF_901709675.1). NCBI lineage: Eukaryota > Metazoa > Chordata > Actinopteri > Syngnathiformes > Syngnathidae > Syngnathus > Syngnathus acus. The sequence goes on along the minus strand of NC_051098.1, from coordinate 7,656,847 downwards.
CCACACAGCACCACAGTAATTCAAGTGTCCATATTAATGTGCCCTTATAGTAACAATTTCTATTTTTATCATGTCAGCAACTCTTGGCAGAAATGATATGCTTTTAAAAGAAAGAGTTCTCTCACACTCAGTTCAATACACTAAAACATATTTTTGTGCTGCCAAAAGTACCAGGAACACTTTCAGTTGTGATGACTGAACAGAAACAGAATCTGAGCTGACAGCAAAATTGTTTGAAAGCAAAACATATTTAACAAGCACAGTACTTCATTACAGACCTCAAATTGTACCACACTGAAGAATAAACAATGCTTAAAATAACTGCCACTAATAAAGTGTCTCAGTAGTGTCACTAATGAGCAGTGCAATTAATGAAATATCAATGACCAAAACAAAATAATTTTTCCTAAGAAAGATGTGAGGAAAAATAGCAGCTTGCTGAGAGCATGAATGGAGGGCCTTTTGACAATCAACACTGTTTAATGAAAATTGCTTAAGCAGTTCATACGAACAAAGCAAACATGATGCTTCCTTAACTGATAATTGTTCTACTGTATTGTATTTAAATTATTTAAATTTACGATACAGTGGCTAACATCTATCTATAGTTTCTGGACAGTTAAAAAAAATTTTTTGCACAGTTAGTAAAGGTCTCATTTCACTTTCCATTATTTCCTGTGGCTATTAAGTCAATACAACTTGGAAGTCCACCAGCTTTATGGACCAGATTGTGCTTCACTCTTGAAAAACACATTTGATCAGTACTGCTTTGAAACCAATGTTCTCATTTGCTTTTGCACTTTTAAGCATACATTAAAGTCAACCAAGGTGCCTTAAATGTCGAGCCATTAATGTCCTAAAGCAAGATCCTTATTCAGCTGCCAATGCCTCACAAAGATAGCATGGACTCTAAGGGCTCTATATTCATAGACAGTGCAGCTGTGCTTGTGCGTTAAAGTTGGCGTATCCTGATCTTCCTGCTGACGCAAGCCTTGATGCATTGGTTTGCTCTGGGAATAAGAAAAAAATAATATAGAATTATTCACTGGGTTCGTAAGGAAAGCTGTTTTAACTTTTATGAGTAAAACAACTCAAATTACTCTGTTCATAGTTTATACAGTTAAAGTTAAAATATTCCTTGAAATATTGTAAACCAATAGAAGTGATAAACACATGCTAGAAATATGGATGATAGGCAGATACAGAAGATCTACTTTATTATCCTCTTAATCTCTATTGTAAATATTTTGTGATACAATAATAATAAAACCTGTATTTATTTGTTCGTGGAAATGAGTTGCCTTCCGTTATTGGAAGTTGCGTCACTGTTAAAGCGAGCGCTCCTGAAATTTCCCATTACTTTATCTGTTGAATGATAAACACATTATTTAGCGAATGACAATATATGATACCAGACTATTAATCATGGAATGTGGACAACTATTTAGATCAACAATATGTAACTATGCAAGGTGATGAGCACAGAAAGCCTAAATTGTGTGCATGCATTTTGTATGAATGCAAGACTGTGGGTGTCCAAACATTTTTTCTTAAAATGAGTTGTGAACAAACCACAGAAAGCAAGCTAATTAATGAGCTGAGGTGTATTCTGTTGCCCAGACAAGAGCCAGCCAAGCCCGCTTGCTGCTTTCATTTGCTATGCAAAGTAACCTGACTGCTGGCAAAAACTTCATCTTTTTTTGTGCTTATTCCTTTTTACATGAACATCTTTGGCCAAATTGGCTGAAATTTAATTAGCTCTAAAATTTAGACCTTGATGCATGTTTAGCCATTCAGATAAATCCCTTGTTTCTGAAGTTTCATGTAATTAATGACAATAAGCATTTTAATTATTACAATAATTTAGGTGTAATTAGACTCACAAGACTGTTATTCATGTTTGATCACACATTTTCATTTCTACAATGAAATGTAATTTATAATGTGCATGGTACAAGCTGATATTTTGTCTTCCTTTGCTAATAAAATGACCTTTACGCAAAGCACGCATTGGCATCTAATGGATAATCATATTTTCCTTGTTTGGTTACATTGTGTTAATAGTAAAGACAGGAAGAAAACAAAGTAAATCAAATATTTTAAATTGATCAAAAAACATCATCAAACAGCAATGGTGTTATTTCAGTAGGTGCTTGTAAAAAAGAATACAATATTGGTGATAATTTTTCCAAACTATTTGAAGAAAAAAAGGTTCCTAATTTGTGTCTCATGACTAGTGCCTGCAGAAATTTTATTAACTTTATTTTGTGCATGATAGTCTTATGAGTCCTTTGGAGTTCCTTGCATAACGATGTGCTTTATAATTGGCTCTATATTTCTAGCCTGCCACTCGAAGACATAGATGAGGGGGATTTGCCGAGTCCCTTAGTAGAACCTACTCCCATACAGCGTAATTCTTTTAGATTAGCAGATATTGTTCACCTCACTACCTCTGGGAAAACCGACAATGTGCCTGCTGGTGTTTTGCATGGCAAGCACACCATGCACAGACCAAGGAAATAATTTAACCACGAGAAGTGATGGTCTAAGCAAAGCCACTGGTGCCAGATGGCAATAAGGGGATGAAAAGCAGGTAGTAAAAGCCTGAGGTCATGATTAAGTGGAATGCTGTATAAAGCAGAGAGAGGCAAATAAATGTCGCATAGTGATCAACAAATGCTGGGAAGCACAAGGTACACTACTTTCTCCTCCGTAGGGATTTCAGGATAGTTAGCAAACATACTTTCCAATTAAAACGTATTTTCTAATTGAAGAATTAAACCATAATTTAGACAAAACTAGAGACACTAGCAGACGCCCTACTACAACACCATTCAAGGACACATTTCATAACCGTGCAAAACACTCCTATTCACTCCATTGAAAATAAGGTTATGTTTCATATACCCGACAAGTGCCATTAACATTTTACTTCAGGTAGTGTCGTCTTCAGTGAAGTCAATCACAAGCTCTGTGTATATATTGGTACTCATCACGACGTCTGCGCCCTTGATTTCTTGTTAATTCATTGTCAATTTGAATGTGCTTGTGTCAAGTATGATAACTTCTATTATTTATTGGTTCTTTTGTTTTGCTACTAGTAATAGCAGTCAGGTCTGGTAATAGTAGCAGTAATGTGCAACAAGAGGAAAGTCAACGGAGCTATGGTATATTTTAATTAGAAGATAACATTTTAATTACCGTAATTTCCGGACTATAAGTCGCGGTTTTTTTTCATATTTTGGGTGGGGGGGCGACTTATACTCAGGAGCGATTTATATACATATATATGGTTTTTTTTCACTTTTTTGGGCATTTTATGGCTGGTGCGACTTATACTCCGGTGCGACTTATAGTCCGAAAATTACGGTAGTTATTTATGATTGTATTCATCCATTCAGCCATTCTCTGTTAACTATAAGGTCGCCGGCGTCCTGGAGCCTATCCCTGCTGTCTTAGGGCAAAAGGGATAGTACACCATGAATTGATCACCGTGATTGTATTACAAATATTTCTTTATAAATAATATTATTTATCGTTTATGTACAGCACTTTCTTACAGCTGTGGTTGCTGTGCAATGCCGAATAAATAAAATTAAGTTGAGTTTTAAGGCTTGGTAGGCCGATTGAAGACTCCAAATTGTCCCTAGGTGTGAGTGCGAGTGCAAATGGTTGTTTGTCTCTGTGTGCCCTGCGATTGGCTGGCAACTGGTTCAGGGTGTCCCCCGCCTACTGCCCAATGACGGCTGGGATAGGCTCCAGCGCGCCCGCGACCCCCGTGGGGACTAAAGCGGTTCAGTAAATGGATGGATGAGTTTTAAGGAAATCACGACATGATATTCAAATTAAGGAATGCATTTTTTTTTTTTTTACGCCAAGCATAAACACAAAGTTACTCTAGCTGGGGCTTGAATTGAGAAAAATCATCATCTTTCACTTTTAAGCCATAGGAGCTTGTCACCACATCACAAACATGCTCCACAACACCCGGCCTATATTTTTTTCGAGTCATCACTATAGCCTGTAAGTATATTGAGAAACCCATTATTAAGTCCACAAATACATCATACCTGTTCTTATCCATGCAGCTCACTGAGTTGAATACGAAGACAAAACGAGATAGGCAGTATGTTAAATTTGTTTGTGACACGAAAAAAACATTTGCAACCTTTTGCAGCTACTATTTGCAACATTTTGGGAACCAATATTATCTAGGTGTGCAAATGCTCACAGCTCAGTGAGATACAAGTTTTAAGTTTTACTGTGATTTCACTCTGGGGTGATCATTTGTTTTTGTCAGGTTATGGGCTTATTTTAGTTTTCCTGTTTGTAACTTCCTTGTTTCCTTGTCAAGTCACTGCCTTCACACCAGCTTATCTGCCTTGCACTTTGTCAAACTCTATCCGGGCGCTCATGTCGTGTCCAGTTTGCTGTGTTCTTCTAAGTCTTTGTGCATTTAGTTGCCTGTTTTTGTACTGTGTCTGTAGCATCTTGTATATCGTATCATACGTGCTGGTGAGTCTGTCCAGCTTTTTTTTCCTTTTTCATCATCCTTTTATTAGAAATTTTGATCATGTTCAAAACATTTGTTTGTTTTTTTGATATGTCATTTTTGATCTAGTTCTGTCTTTGGCATGACTTGTCAACTTTCCTTCGCTTTGGTCTTGTCTAATACATGTTTGTTAGTGTGAAAAAAACCGCAATTATCACATATTCACCGTGTGATGCAACTATCATTATCATCAGCAAATTTTAGCTTCATCATATATTCACAAACCACGACTCCTATCCCATGCTGCCTGTAGAGCAAGCAGAGAAAAACCTTCATTTTATTGAAATCCATTGAATAATTTTTGTATCTTTCAAAATTATCATACATCATAGTAATTAAAATAGCTCATATTTCGATGTCGATGCTCATTTGTTTTGAAAGGAAACGGTACAATATTTCGACCAATGACGTATTTTTCTTCCCCGTTAAGGTGCATGTTGATTAAGCCATCTATGGTACATCGAGGTAATCATTTGCATTGGAGAGCAGCATTACTCTTTTTTTATTTTGGATAAGATGTTAGAAAAGGAGTGAAGAATGGTGTGAGTCTCCTCCCACCCTTCACCCATTCCTGCCCACATTAGGCCCCTGAGGAGGTGATCCAATGCGCCTGTATGTCAAAGATAAAGGCCTGCTCACCACATCCCTAGAGCTGGATGAACTTGGCACTGAACACACCACCAGTCTGCTCATGTAACCGAGCCCGCCACTGACACTGAGGATGTTGAGGAATTGGGGGATTACAGTGTAAAAAGGGAGATGTTCTGTGATAAGCAGCCATGGCACCAGAAATTGCACCAAACAGTAGAATTTTCCTTTTAGCGAAACATTCCAAAACATCACATTCTTCCCTCTGATTGGAAAGAGTCCCGAATGAAAAACTCTAATGGCATCTCAGGATAAAAATCATGAAAACATGAATTGAATTTGTCCTTTCCATTGTGGATATACTGCCTCAACTGATATTTATTCTTCCACATTCTAATGCCAAATTTAACTTTCTACTTGCGCTCAAATCAGTATCTCATTATTTGAAGGTGGTATTAGAAAATGTAATATTTGACAATATACAGATTAAAAAGTGACCAGGGTGCAGGTGCATAACTCATGAAATTCAGTTTAGAATTATTATTTATGTATTCTGATTCTTTTTAGCATGAGATAAAAAAAATTGAACATAGTACATAGTATCATTGTTCAATTAATCCAGTTTACAAATGTTTCTCAACACAAAATGAATGAAAATACAATTCATCACTTGAGACATAAAAGCACAATTTTATTATGATATATGATTATTTGCCAGATAACTAAATTCTTCTACAATAAATAATGATCTAAAAAGCCTAGAAATGAAGCACAGTAGTTTTGGTGCCTCACTTTACTGTGGAAGCAATAAATCATTGAAGTGATTAGGTTCTGTTTGTTGCTGGTGTTTTCTTTTTTTTCTTTTTTTAAAAATTTGCATGGTAGATAAGAATGTTCAAATGTTACTTAAAATATTGTTTGTCCAGTACAGTATATGTATATATTTAACTGGAGAAAAAGGGGGTCCGGGGCTGAACAAACAAATTGGCCATTGACAGTGAATTGAGACAGAATTTGTTTTTTTTTATCAATGCGAGCAACTATATTTGAAGCTACATGATGATAATATTTTAATGATAGATGACACTATAAAATGGTTAAACAAATGTTAATTTAAGACAAAGTAAACATCTCTCAATGTTCACGTAAGGTGCTTTCTAAAGATGATGTTTCCATCAAAATCTTCCCAGAACTCATCTGGAAGTCATCATTCAAGTCGCTGTGATTGCTCTCACAAGAAAAAAAAAAAGTAATTTTCTATCAAAGCAGCTGCCAGTCACTTAAGATCAGTATTCTCTCTCTCGCTCTCTCTCGCACACGCTCTCTCTCTCTCTCTTGCTCTCTCACTCTCTCTCTCACCCCACCCTCTTGTTTTTGTCTCACCCATGTTCTGCCCCCCTTGTCCCACTCTCCTCAAGCTGCAGTTAATTAAAATGGAAAGGATTTGAAGTCAGTAATTGAAGACTTTTACCGGAAGTTAATTAAAAAGCCTGATGAATCATATAAAGAGCATGTTGTGTTCTTAGTGATTTGTTTTAAAAGCAACCTGTTACATTGACATACAGCCATGAACAAAATAACAAAAACCCATGACCCATTTTTTTCTGAGAACAAGACAAAATATCATAAATAATTAAAACAGCAATATTGCATCATCCAACTGCTAGTATTCTGCCCCCACCCCAACCACAACACAGTAAGCAAATTACCACAATAGAGGATGAACATAATGATTTTGTTCTCACCCATGTTGCTATTTATTAGAAGATGGCAAGATATGTTTGACAAAAAGATTTCATGCGTAAGGATTTTCCCGACCAATCAATTGGCTGTAGTATGACCAGATCCAATCTGTAGGTCAATAATATGGAAATATTTTTGTTCCTCTCATAAAGCCCACAATTCAGATCAGGCGCATCCAATTTCCACTGTTCAACCATGATGTTGCTACAATTTAATCAGAATTACCGAGGTAGATTCAGTTGATTGAACATGATATGGAAACAGTTGACAGTACCTCAGAGCAAAAAGCGAGCATGACTGCAAAAAAGTTGTCCACAGGTTTGCCCCGAGCCACAGGTCTGGGGAAATGCTACAGTGCCCTCCAGAAAGAAGAAAGAAATACGTTTGGAAGCACCAGAACTCTTTCAAGTGGTGGTCACACGTTTAAACTAAGCGATCGTGGGAGCAGGGAGAAGGTGGCCTAGAACTTGATGGTTATTCTATCAGAGGTCTAACATTTTTCCGTTGAACGAGGAGAACCTCTGCAGGAAGGCCAACTATCCCTACAGCAGTATAAAAATCAGGCCTCTGTAGTTAAGGTTTCAATAAAAGACATCAATGAAAGGCACATGGCAGCATCCCTGGAGTTGGACCGAAGGTCTCACAAACCATGAGAGACCACATTTTCTGCTCAGATGAGTGAAAGATGCAACTCTATGGCTTGAATGCCAGACTAGTTGAGATGGCATTGCATATTTCCTGGCTAATACTGTCCCTACAGTGAAGCATGTTGGTGGACTGGTGGCAGTATTATGGGATATTTTTCAGTGACAGAAATTGGGATGCCAGTCAGGGTTGAGGGGAAGAGGCGGGCGGGAATGTATAAACAGATATCCTGGATCAAAACCTGCTCCAAAGGACCTTGACCATACTGGTGCAATTGTCAATCTTTCTGCAGGAAAATGCAAAAGCAGTTTTGAATGTGA